>NW_023046253.1:0-64032 GCF_011762505.2 Arvicanthis niloticus
TTTCATGTGCTTCTGTCTTCTGCTTCATAGCTATGTTGCATCATGATCTGCAGATGCAGGAGAGACTTTACCACATGGGGAGAGGGAGGGAAGAGAGATGAAGAACACTAAGCAAGTGAAGAGCCCATATATCATTTATCTCCATTACATGTTGTATATAATATTTATTAGAATATATACGTATGTATAGTGTATACATATACGTATATACATAAATGAAGTTATATTGTTGTGCCAAGGTCATGAGATCACCAAAGGAGACCACCAGGAACCACAACCTGATGCAAGCATGGAAGAGAGTCTTTATTAGGTTGGGTCACACACCTTCCTAATGCCACAGGATAGGAGAGTTCCCCGAGGTCTAGGGGAAAACAGTTTTTAAAGGACAAAACTGCAAAGAGGGGTTTCCAAGCCTTGGGGTGACATGAAAGGGTAAAGGAATGTTGGCTTTTAAGATGATTGGTTCACAGTATCTGCTCAAACCACAAGAAGGGACCATACATTAAAAAGGAGCATTTTGACCTGGAAACAACTTACGTTTTCTTACCCTACTCTGTTGTTATATGCTAGCCGCAGCTGCTGTGTCTATTTTACAACTGCCAGGGACAATTATTTGTAATTTTTCACAACTCAAGGGTGGGGCAATCCCTCTCTAAGCATGAGTTAACTTAAAATGGAGTCTGAAAAGCAAAATGAAGTAGTTTATTCCGCTACTTTAATCTCTTCAATATCATTTGGCAGGATAATGCTTCTTCCAAGAGTCATAGGCTATCCAACAAAAACCCCAATTCCAGTTATGAGAAATCTCCCTTTGATTTGTTTGTCATGGGAACCCGAGTTATTCACCAAACAGTATAGGCTACTACTATTGCTATTTGTTGCCTTACAAACCTTGAAGGTTAGAGCCTCTTGCTGAAGATACCACATATTTTAAAAACAAAAAATTGAAGAAATTGAGCTGAAACAAATTTGTGAGCATCCTCCATGAGGACTCTCTATCATAGTATCTGGTGGTGTTATGTAAGCTAAAGTGGGAAAAGCAATGAATCCTTCCCATCAACGGTGCCTATTAACACAACATTGACTACCCTATCAAGATATTTCCAATGGTGTGATGATTGAAGCATTTAAATATTAGGAATAACCAACATTTGTCAAGTTAATGATCACTCAATAGGAGGAAATCCATACCTTGGACTGTAAATATCCAACTGCACCTGGCTAGTGAAGTAAGAGACCTAAATCAAAATCTTGTACTGTCAGTTTTCTCAACTGTAGAAGTCTTAGCTCAATTCTAAATATCTCTCCTTAAAACTACAGATGTAACACTCACTCCTGGTCAAGGAAGGTTCTTTTTGCAGCAGATGCTATGGCCAGTTCCACAGGTTATCAAATTCAGAGAACAACCAATCACATGTTGCCTAATTCTAACTGGTACATCTACAACTCAACCTCTACATCTAAGTCTCAGAGAATAACATGGAAGGGCAGGGCAAGGGAGGGCAGAAAGACTGTGGGACCAGAGGACCTAGATGGCTACTATGATACAGTGTCTTTTACATCTTATATATGGAGCTACATCCATGATATTTTGAACAATATGCTCACCCAAAAAAGATCTGTACAATGACATCAGTTGGCATCCAAATGTGTCTGGGGAGACTTATAAAGGCCTTACCCCTAGTTGAAGAGCTACAGGAAATAATGGTGAATAAAAGTGGGAGAATTAATCTTCTTCAGGGATAAAATATCTGATAGGTTACACAGTCCCAAGTGGTCAGCCAATAACTACACGTAATAGTAGGGCCCAATAGAGCCAACAAGATTTATACATATAGATATGAAGAAAATTTCATGTAGAGGTCACAAATTTGAGAATTATTTAGGGGAAATGTTGAGAAGTTGGAGGAGGGAAAAGTAAGATTGAAATGATCTGGTAGGGTGTGGGTGGGGGATGGGGACATCCTCTCAGAGATGGAAGAGGAGGGAAGGGGGATGAGGAGCAGTTGGAGGGTAGACCTGGAAGAGGATAACAAATTGAACTGTAAAAAAAAAGACTAAATAATAATAATAGAAAAATTGTAAAAGGGAAACGATGTGAATCCAGTAGTTATATATGAAATTTTCAAAAATTATCAAATGAGAAAATAAATGTGGTTAGAGTGCAAAAATAATAAATAATCCCCATACAAGCATGAACCAGATGCTCACTTACACATTATATGCAGTCAAAATATTCAGCAGCAGCCTTCACCTTTATTTTTTTATTATTATTTATTTACTTTTGGTACTGACAGAAGTGTCCCCTCCCTCCTCTCTTCCCATCTCCTACCTTATCTCCCCTCCCTATTCGATCCATTCCGAGAGGCTTCCCATGGATATCAAACAGTCTTGGGATATCAATTTGCAGTAAGACTAAGCTAGGTGCATCTTTTATTGGGGCTAGACAAGTCAGCACAGTGACTTGGGAAATGAAAGGGATCCAAAATAGCCAACATAGTTAGAGGCACCCACTGCTCCTTCTTTTGGAGTCCCACATGGAGACCCAGCTGCACAGTTGTTACATATTTGCAGAGGGCTTAGGTCCATCCCGTGTATGCTCTCTTGTTGGCAGTTCAGTCTTTATAAACCCCTAGAGGCTCAGGTTATTTGATTCTGTAGGTTTTCTTGTGGTGCTTTTGACCGAACTGGTTCCTCAATTCCTCTGCCCCCTTTTCCACAGGATTCCCTAAGCTCCGCTGAATGTTTGGCTATGGATCTCTGCATCAGTTTCCAATCAGTTACTGGGTTGACAACAGATATGCTAGTTGCCTGTCTGCAAATATAGAAGAATATCATCAGTAGTGTCATGGCATGGCTGTCTAATCAACCAGTCATTCCCTCAAATTCTACTCCATGTTCTATTTTTTACCCCTGCACATTCTTTGTCCCTCTGGAGTATATTTAGTGTCTGCATCCCAGAAGAACTCATGTCCTATGACAACAATGCTCCCCTCTAGAAGGCATATTGGGGAACTTGCCTGATGCCTCTTTTAGTCATTTTTTTCTAGTACACGAAAAAAGTGTATTCTAAAACAATGGTAAAAGATACTGTAGAATGAAAGCATGTCAGTAATATAGTAGTTCGTTGTCATTAGCATGTGTTACCAAATACATGTGATCCTAAGTACTGTGCTTTTATGATGCCAGCAGCACTGTAGGCTGATTTCAACAAGTCTCAACCAGAATTCTTGTTGAATGGGTTGCACTGGTAATATAATAGCTGTGACATCCACAGGTGATAAGAATTTTTCCAAATCCATTATAATAAGTTCTCGGTATTCTACCAAAATGTTTCAATGTGGAACTTTATTGTGCTATAAAATGTGGATTGGAGCTACACTTACTACAATTAATTTCTCCTTAAAGCAGGTACATCTGAGTAGCTTGGTAAATAAGAAGCATTCTTGATTAGACTGTGATGTGCACCCTAGGAAACTCCTCTCTGTCCATTATCACCCTTACCACAGGTCAGAGGATATTTGGAGCTTTCAGAATTTGGAAGCATTGCTTCTTTTTAGTGTTTCGCCTTCTCTGCAGTTAGACATGCTTCATTCTGTATGTGCAGCATGTGGTTCCAAGTGCTTCCCTTCCTGTACTGCCTGAGGTTATTTTAGTCCTAGGTTTGAGATTTCTTTGACACTGCAGTCTTCCAGAAGTGTTAGTGAACTCCCACAGTCTGCTTCCAGAAGTTCCATATGTCTGTTTCTATATGTGAACTTTCAGGTTCTACTCAAAGTTACCTACAACCATTTTCTTTATTTCTATAAACCAATGACCTCTGTATTGAAGACCTTTGTGTCCCTTTGACACACAGTGTAAGCATTTCCCCAAATTTTCCAGGATTGGCTACAATAATTTTCATCTTATTATTTTGCTGTTGATGTTTCAGTAACACTCTTTTTTATTTCTAGTCCCTTAACCATTGAAATGTATTTCCATCGCATTTCATCACTGTTTAGAGCCCACCTAACTATTGCCTGGCCTTATAACTCATTCACAGTCCCTGGCAAAAGACAATATAAACACCATTGCAATACCTTCTGGTCTCCAGGATTTGAGTAGAAATGATTTTGTTCTTTTTTATTATTATTCATTTGAAAATTGTACGCATATAGGTACCTTGATTATGTTTAGTTCTTCCCCCTCAAACTCTCCCATTCCTTCCATTCTCATGTCTGTTTATTTCCTACATCTCATCCTGTTTCATAATTTACTAAATCCAGTCACTACTGTCCATATGGACATAGGAGTAGGGCCATCTAGTGGGACATGTATAACACATTACAGGGCACTTCTTTGAACCTATGTGACTATGTACCACAGTAGCCTTCAGGTAGGGGAGGGACATCATGATCTCCTTCCTCATTTGTGTCAGAATCCTAACTGGTTTGATCTTGTGCAATTATCTGGCGGGGTACTATAGCCATTGGTAATTCATGAATGGAATAGGACTTCGTCTTTCAATATCAATTTTATCCTGGCCATTCAGAAATTATCATATATTTGTATTTTTAAAAAGGCCTTTAATATCAGCATGATAATGACTGTATGTATTAGAATAAAATTTACTACTTTTAAAACAAACACACAAACAAAATCAATGCAACTCTCATACAATATGTTCTGAAGACAGTAATATGTGCTCCATCTTTGTGGTTAGGAAGAATGAAGAAATATTGTAGAATCTATAAATAACCTCAGTTCAGTGTCATATCATTTCACTAACATTTTGAAATTTAGTTTCAAATTTTCTTCACTATCCTTCCTGACTCAGTCAGAATATATGCCAAGAACATGTGCCTGACTCATTTGCTTAAATCTTTAAAAGGCTTCTCAAATTTTCAACTCACACACAATAAAAGGAAAAGAACTTGTCATATCTGGGAAAGCAAATCAATAATCAGCCCACTAACCTACTACCCTTCACCCTTCACACCAAACTGGTCTCACCACAACTGAATTCCTGAATTCTACCAACTGCCAATTGTGCTATGAAAAGGCAAGTTTGTAATTGTTATTCTCAGCCTGTAAGCATTTTTCTAATATATTCTAGTTTTTTGTTTTTTTGTTTTTTTTTTTTTTAAATCTCACGTCCCTCCAAATGTCTGATCTCTGATCGGTGTCCAGATCAGCAAAACCCATTTCTATGCAATGAGGATCTTCTTTCTGGTTTCCATTGTATTTTCTGAAGGGTTCACTAGCAGTTTTATGTATCATAGAATAGACAGGCAAACTTTGAGCCACAGTCTTTCCTACAAGATTTCTCCAGTTATTTCTAAACCCAGAATGAAGACACTTCTTGTATACCCCAGACAGAAAGTGTCCAGAAAGATCTGGTAGAGTGATTTCAGAGCTGGTCCTCTGTAAGCAAATTCTGCATGACAGGTGTGAGGTAACTCTTTGTGAAAGTCCTTAAGCTCAGGCCCAGCTCCTTCTATCTGCCATTCCGACTGTTGTAGTATTTATGATGGATAGTTTTATGTCAACTTAGCACAATCTAGAAATTTCTGAAAAAAGGGAGTTGGGAAGATATCTCCATAAGATCCCACTAGAGTGCATTTTTTAAAAATTGTTGATTGGTGTGGGAGTCCAATTGCTGGGTTGTTATACCTGAATTTATAAGGATGCAGGTTGAGCAAGACAGGAGTTCTCAAGAAAGCCAGTCAACATCATTCCTCCATGGCCTCTGTATCAGGGTTCCTGCCCTGTTTGAGTTCCAGACTTTCTTCAATGATTAACAGCAATATGGAAGTGAAATGAAACCTTTCCTCCTTTGCTTTGGTCATGGTATTTTATCCTAGCAATAGTAACCCAGACTAAGTCAATGTTCCTTTTATTCTCATTAAAAAACCCAAAAACTATGTTATATGTGCAGGGGTAGAAATTATACAGACTCCTACATCTCCAAAAGCTTACCCTAACATGTTGGAGACAGATTATTAAAATTGGAAACTTGGATCCCATTGTACAACCAGGAAGCAGCTCAGCAGGTTGAAGAATATCCTTTCCAGGGAGCTCAACTTGTCTGAACGTCTCTTATCAATACTTCCAATTTATATATGCTGAGGACCTAGTGATCTTGTTCTAACTGTTGCCTTCTTTGCATCCTAAACTTAACCAGCTTCCCCAAATGGTGGAATGTTAACTTGTTTCAATTTCCTTATAACATCCTGTGCCTTAACTAGCTCCCCTCAAAGATGTAAGATTTAATCATCAGAAAACATTGAAATGAAACACAGGAATACTTCATTGAAATTTCTGCTGTAAGCTCCTTTAAAGTCTTTAGACCAGCAACTGGCTGGTCTTCCACTCCCCTTTCCCAGGGACCTTCCCTGCTATATGGGAACTCTGCTTTCTTTTTTTCTTAAGCTCCTTACAATAAACTATAATTTTCTAATTCCCTTTCCCTATGGTCTCTTTTCCAGGAATCCTAAAAGTCCTGCCCTATGTCTCCCTGCGCAACCATTGGCCACTGGCAATATTTATCAATCAAAACCAACGTGGGGCAGGGTTCCCTCAGTTTCTTATGAGTTGACAGGCAGATTCTCCTGAAATTTTAGGAACCTGATTGGCATAATACAAGTAGCGTTAGATCAAATCCACAAGATCCTCTGAAACTGAAGTAGCGGACATTAGTAAGCGTGTGGTTACAAGTGCTGGGAGCTGAATCTAGGTCTTCTGCAAAACTAGTAATAAGAGAACTTAACCTCTGAGCCATCTCCCCAGACCCCATGACTGTCTCATAAAAACATTTAAAAA
Source organism: Arvicanthis niloticus (assembly GCF_011762505.2). Classification (NCBI taxonomy): domain Eukaryota; kingdom Metazoa; phylum Chordata; class Mammalia; order Rodentia; family Muridae; genus Arvicanthis; species Arvicanthis niloticus. The sequence goes on from NW_023046253.1 coordinate 6,802, forward strand.
TAGAGAGAAATAGTGTGATACAAAAGACACAGATAAATATTTTTGTAGAATAATGTTCTTGGAGTCAGATTTTAGTCAACATTGTACAGACGTTCTGTGATCTGGCAAGTTTTGTTATTCTGTCCAATTTTAGAAACTCAATTGAATAATTTGTGAACTGTGGGCCTATGTTTCAGAACATGACAGTGATGAAGCTATTGAAATAATAAAACACTGATGTTATATAATTTTACCTAATCAACTTCTACCTTTCTGTGTTCTATGGAATGAAGTGTGTGTGTGTGTGTGTGTGTGTGTGTGTGTGTGTATGTATGTATGTGAGTGTGATATTAAAAAAAAACTTTTTTCAGTGATAGATGCTAACACAGATTCAATCATAAATTACTTTATGCTCATTTCATAATTTTGAGATTTGATATCAAATACATCCATATTTGTCTCTTCTATCTCTATTTTACAAATTAATGTCTTCAGTTTTGAAATCTTGATCGTATGTGTAAACATAATATATAAAACATATACATCTAAACACAATTAGTTCATTTCTTTCATTTCTTTACTTACACCAAAAAGAAAAGAAAACGGAGTGAGCTTGAGAAAATGTGAGGTGTGTGTGATTGACAACACCAGGTCAGCAATATGATAGAGCATTTAGGAAGCTAGAGTATTCATTCCTTTCTGTGGGTTCTAATGGAATCTTCATTTAATTAAAATCCATTCATGCTACAGTGGTCACATAACAGAAGTCTACTGTGAATCTCACTCATATCTTTGAAAGAGAGCTGATTTTCAAAGAAGAGGTTCTCTGAGGAGCTAGGGGCAAGCCCTTATGTGTCTCTCTGTCCTTTTGTTATGTTGATGTACATGTTGCCACACTTAGATAGAGAAGTATAGCAAAGATGACATGAGGATAAAACTGAGATAAATCTGTGTTGTTCTGTGAAACCAGGATGAGAGACTCTATATTATCCAAACACATTGAAGGGCTGCAGCTGAGAGCAAGCATGGACCACTGATTATAAAAACTATCCATGAGAACAAAGGTGAATCTCAGTTCAGGGCCAGTAAGAATTGATCACTTTTTGAGCTCAGTTTAACACATTGCACTGTAGCTGCTGAGTGATTGAACCCATTGATAAGTTTTACATAGCCAATAAATAGAACACAAGGAAACAAGCCTCTAAACATTCTCCTCTAGTTAAGACACAATTATGTGCTGATAAGCTCTTGATGAGAAGATGATAACATAATCAAGAAAGAACCCCAATTGCTAACCCAGCCAAGCACCAGGGTGATCAGCCCAGTGAGTCTATGGTCACACCTGTCTATTATCACTGTCCCTGTCTGAAAACGCATACTGCTAAAAAGCAGTTGATGTAAAATATGCATAACATCTTCTACAGATGCCTATTGTAATCAAACTGTTGGAAAACAAAGGTATTTATGTCAAATCATGTAATTTGGAAACTGTATGCAATATATAATTGTCTGAATTTAAAGTTTAGAAAGATTTAATAAAAACCTAAAAGTAGACATGAAATATCACACTATTTGATGCTTTTTTGAGAAAGATATAAGAAATTTGAAGAACAAAGAGTATGAAAAAGAAGGAGGCTTCAGTGGTTTGGATGCAGCATGGAAAAGTCTAACATTTATTACTTAGGATCTTAGAGTGGTAGAAGAAATTACTTTGGTCATTAAAATTAAATCATGATAAAACTTTGCCAAACTTGTCTTAAAAACATAGATGCTATAAAGAACAACACTTAGTAAACTTTAAGAAACACATTTATAGAAAACACTAAGACACATTAATATTTAAATATTTCAAGATAAAATATTAATACAGATTGATACTTCTTTGAATGCATAATAATACTAATACATAGCATTGAAAATGGACACTGAGAACTGATAGTTTGATACTTGGGATCAATATTGTGGGCTTCAGAAAACTTCTCTGTAGGAAGTATTTGATCCCAGAGGATATCAGTGTGACATATTGATATGGCTAGACTAGTTGTGAGGTAATAAAGCTATGTCTATAATAATTTTAGTTGACTGTATTTAATACTGTGAACTATTATTTTAAGGCTTAAGTTAAAATATTCATCATTTGACTACAATGTAACAATACTCTTTGCTGCAGAAAAAAAACTTTAAAAAGCCAGCCAAATGACAGAAAATAAAATTATTTTACCACTTAAGTGAATTGGGTAATTAGTGAAATAGAACTATCACATTTTTTTTTAACTTTAGGAGGAGCTGATGGCTACTGTAGTTTCACCATTTAGGGACAATCTTCACAAACCTACACAAAATTGGCAATGAAACAAAAATATGTGGGAAATTAGGATTTATTTATATAGTCAGCATGATCAAAATCTACATTTTCACTTATTATTTATTATATATTATGAGTGAATGATATATCATTTTATTTTGCCAGAATCTATCAAATTATGTGATTAAAATGTTCATATTTCACAGCAAACTCTGCTAGGAATTTTTTACTTGCAACTCACTGTTTAAAAATCCATTTTAAAAACTTCACACAAAATTGTTAAAAATAAATTATTAATCATCCAGTCTTTAAGTGGTTATAATTGTTTTGTATAATTTAATCTTCTAAATAGATATTGGAGGCAGGTACATCTCTTTAAAAGAAATGGAAACACCATTGGTTTGATATCTCTTATGACAGATGCAGTTGCATCTCTGCTTGCCTAATATGTGGAGTTTTGTTACTGGTTGAGAATACTGAATTCTGTTTACTGATTGAGTTACTGAATAAGCATATATCCTTATTCTGTTTTGTTCTTTCTCCTAATTATTTCCTGAGATGGAACAGGAATGTGAAAAATTCATCCCCATCTCCAGTGTTCTTGCCAGCAGACGGCAGCAGAGGGCAGCAGAAGGCTTCCTCAAGCAGTCTTGAAAGAGGGTCACATAAGCAAATAAAACTTCATTTAGATTGGTGACTTGGCCTTAGAAGGGCTAAAAGATACTGTGGCAGGAGTCAGCCTTCTGGATGCTTCAATGGTGGAAAGGACTTGATGGATTCATTCACTTTGTCCATCAAATGATGCATGTAACACTTTTCATCTTGCTCATTTACTGGATAGATCTTTCTTAAAACAACCTTCTCAGATTACCTAGACATCTAGTGAGTCCTATTTATGAGAAACCACCAGAAGCTTTGTTTTAAAATATTACCTGTTAGAACATGAGAAACAACTATTTAACAGGAACACTTTAGAGAAACAAGCAATAGTCATCATTGTAATAAAGCCAAATAGTTCTGTAAATGCATAAACTGTTTGCAAGCAGGTTTCTAATTACATATAGCTTAAATGCAAAAGAAATGTCATTGTTTGAATTAGAAAAATAAGGCGAGATTCTCTATGTGCTAAAAATATGCTCATATGGTTAAACAACAGGAGATCAATTACTACAACAACATGAGAAGCTGATGGGTTTGTAACAAGACTGGAAACAACAACAACAACAAAAATGAAGGATAATTCACCAAGCACTGAAAGATGCATTTAGAAGTTGAAATCAGAACAAAAATTTGACAAAGGGACACAGAGTGACACAAGTTCTGCATGTACAAAGGTTTTGACACAGTCAATAATGTGGAATAATGAAAGAGAATCCATTATTATGAAAGAGAATGGGCTGCGGTTGGAGAATGATGGAGAGTAGGTTGTAAGATGAGACAAGGCACAGCAGACCCAGAATGAAGCACATAACCTTGCTGGATATTTTTTGACTTACTATAATGTCATTTGCAATTATTACTAAAAATACATATAGAGAGTAAATAATATAATAAAATTATGTGTTGTCAACTAAACAATAACTGTTTTAGAGCTATCACTATTGGTTATACTATTAAAACATTCTGTTCTGTCTTAGTTCGGGTTTTCATTAATGTGATGAAAACACCTTGACCCAAAAGCAAGTTGAGGAGGAAAGAGTTTATTCGACTTACACTTCCAGGTTGTATAGTCCATCACTGGAGGACATCAGAACAAGAACTCAAGAAGAATTGGAAACTGAAGGTGGGAGCTGGTGTAAAGGCTATGGATGGACACTATTTACTGGCTTGCCTCCCAGGACTTGATCATCATGTTTTCTTATAGAATTCAGGACCATCAATTCAGAGATTTTACCACCTACAATGGGCTGGACCGTCCCCCATTAATCCTTAATTGAGAAAATTCCTGGATATCAACTGAGGCTCCTTCCTCTCTGATGACTCTAGCTTGTGTCAAGTTGACCCATAATACTAGCCACCAAATGTACATTCCCCCCATCCCCCCCAAAAAAATCCTAAATGGATATCTTCAAGTCTAATATTGAAAAAGTTATGTTGCAAATAAAAATCAGAATTTATTCCTCAATGCATGTAAGCTCTCAAATCAGAAAAAAATATATCTTATCCATATATCTGATAGAGGATTAATGTCTAGAATAAACAAAGAGTTAAAGAAACAACAACAACTAACCAGTAGGGCATTAAAAATCTTATTGATAAATGAGTTGATGAATAGACAGTATTCAAAAATTGAATAGGATATGTAAATATATAAAAAACATTGACTCTTAGCAGTTATTAAAGAAATTCAAATTAAACCTGCCTTTACATTTCGTTTTACTGTCAGAATGGTCCTTGTTTAAAAAAAAAAAAAAAAGCAAATGCTAATGAAAATGTGGATTACTCTCTGCTGATGGGAAGATAAAGTAGCCCAACTGATATGGAAATAAGAAACAAAGCAAAATAAATCCAAACAGAACAAAATAAACAAACCAAATGACAAAAATAAAACTAAAGCCTGAAAGTGAATCTACCTTGTGGTCCAGCTATGCTACTGCTGTCTATATCCAGAAGCCTCCAAATCAACACATTACAGAGATGCTTGCAAAGAACAAGCAGAGATGCTTGTCAGGTGAAGTTTTATTCACAAAAGTTAAGGGACAAAACAAGTCTCGATGTTTGAAAACAGAAGTTGGATGAACAAAAGAGTGAAATTTGTGATTAAAAAAGAAGATGGCATGTGTAGCAAATATTGGCATAAACAGGTATGAAGTTCTCACTAAGTTAATCAGAAATAAATATTTTAAAAACTGGAGAGGATGTAGCTAATCCTGCTCACTCCTAACCCATGGTGTCTCTCCTTTCCTTCTGCTTACTAGCGGTCCCAATCTCAGGAACCCTAAATCCCACCTCTCTTCTATTCAGCTATTGGCTGCTGGCATCTTTACCAATTAGAATTAATGGGGACAAGTTTCCAGAAGCTACATAGAGACCCTCCCATGCAAACTAATTTGAAGGAAGCAAATTAGCATTAGAATATAAGCAGCTACAGTTTTCTTATTTATCCATTCTAATAATTAGGGTTTTATAATATATATTAGGTAGTCATAATGATTGCCAGTCTATTATGCAGACAAATGTGCCACCATGGGACAAAAAATATGAACTAATTCTGGAAATTTCCACGAATACAAACACATGCACATGCACATGTTTTTATTAACTAATTTTTATGATGTCCCATATCATATGGCGTAGACTTATTGCCATAACTATATTATTTTGTGGTAATAACTACGAAGTAATGATATAAAGTATCACATTATGTGTCTTCAAAAAAATTAAAACATTTCTAATTGGAGTAATAAGAAGCTACAGTTTGAAAATGACCATTAAAATAAGGTTCAAAATTTAATACCAAAGAGAAGACAATAAATTGTCAACAAAAGTATATGTGCTCATTCTATCATACTATTAATGGCAGCTAGGTAGAATTGCTGTCATGGCAAAAAAGGATGCAAGTCTAATAATAGTAGTATAGATGCATCGTTAACAAGAGTTATTTTGGAGACAAGGACAAAAAGACAGAATTAGAGTTATAAATGCTTGTGGTCAAAATTAACTACACTATATAAAACTAACACAGCACAAGTTTAGACCAATAAAACCAAAATTTTCAGCACAACATCCTGAGAAGGCATTTAATTTAACTTAATATTCGAGTAGTAGTTCCTGTGCTCAGAAATATGTCTAAACTTAAAAGAGTAAAGCCCATTCCACCATATGGTACCTTGTAAGCTGAAGTATGCTTCATCTCATGTTCACAGTAGGGATGACTTCAACATTATGCATCAAATGAAGAGACTCTGCAGAGCAAGGTCAGCCCTCACACAGGAGACCACGGATCACTGATTCTCTATGTAACTTAAAAGACATCAATGTATTTGAGTGAGTACACCCAGACTCACAGCATGGAACTTCATTATCAACCTTGGAATCATGATAGCTAAGAAACAGGCAAATGCCTGCAACGTAGATGTAAAAAATATTTAAATTTATAATCTAGCAAATGTGACCGTGTTGTTATGCAATGTAATAATCAATGTTAACTGAATGAATCATCAAGCACACAAACTATAAAATGACAATCAGCTGTGCCTCAGCCAAAAGCTACATAAAAAAGTAGGTACAAATATATTAATGGAACAAATTATTTACTTGTTTCATTAAATATTTAATGATTAATTAATTATTTAATATAATTTCATTTATTAAACAACAAAAATTTAACAGACTCTGATAGTGAAAAAGTTTCCAAAATAAGGATTAAACTAATGATCTAAACTTAGACTATTAAACTAAGACTATTATATGTTGATAGTAAATGATGTCCCAAATTAAGTAGGTAACATAAAAGATAAAAATGCAAATCAATCCATGGGGGGGTGAGCCTCAAAATAAATAATCATTAGTATTATAAGTAACATCAAGAATTGGCTTGTGGAAAAGAAATATAAGCAAGTGTAAAGAAAAAACAACAATAATTAATATATTGAAGATATCAAAGGATTTATTAAAGTGGGTGGAATGCCATCAGTGATTACTCTAAGGGGGTACTGAAGGCTTTTAAGTTTATTGATGTATTGTGGAAGCTGGAAATTGGATTTTACAAAGCTTTTGCATTACTTTACATGCTGAGCTCACAGTCAAGAGTCATAAATATACCCTCACATCGGAAGTATCATACAATTCTAATTAATGCATTTGATTAAGAAAAATAAAGCACTCAGAAAGTTTAACTTAATGAATATTTTGAGCTCAAAATTTTATTTATAACACATTTAATGTGTGCTGCATTTGCTATTCATTTATTGATCATAATCATGCTTTATTTTAGCAAAATACAAATAAGCATTTTGAATACCACATTGTAAACTCATTTTTATTCTTGAGATTTAAAACTTAAAGCTATAGTAGTCTCACACTATACTGTATCCAGTTTCATGTGTTCTGGGTAGCAGTTAGCTCATACATATTGTTCCACATAAAACTTAACTTTTCTTTAGTAGTGTGTAACTTTGAGTTTAGGTATTGTCATTAAAAAATGAAAACTTAATTCGTGAGATAGTTTCATTTACATGAGTGAGCTAATGAGCTAATATATTTATGAATACATATAAAATATTGTACTACATACTTCAAACTTGCATAGTTAGAAGATTAAAATTAAAATAAAATAACTTTCATGAACTTAAAGAAGTCTTAAAATTCTAGTTTGAAAGAAAATCTTTTAAAAATTTTTATTGACAATAAATGTCTTCTATAATTAATAAATGTCTTAAATAATAAATAAAATTGAAAGCATATTATTTGTAATCTAAATTTGTATTAAAACAATTCTCTAGTTAAATGACTTGAGGATTCAAGTTTAAAACCCTGTTATGATATCTAATTTATGTAAAATATTTAAATAAAAGAGTACCCTTGAGATGACCCCAGCCTGGAGCCACATGGCCTTGGTGGTACAGAAGATCCAGAGGCTTAGGGTACCACTATGATGAAAGAGTAACTGCTGGAGATGAAAGAGAAGCAGAATAATGAGAGCTCATTGAACAGAGCTAGAACTGGAGACTAGGGAGTAATGAGGAACACAGATATGCATAGCAGGTGATGTGCCAACTAACGTCCTTGTCAGTGCTATCACCAAGGGCCATGTCTGAGTCTTGAGGACCTGCAACAAAAGGTGTCTGTTAGTAGAAGTCCGTGGCTGGGCTTATGCCTGGAGCCATAGTGATGTTAGAGGGCTTTGCAGAACTGGCTTCACCTTCCCCTCACCTTGGCATCTTAGCAGAGCTGGCCCTGATGGTAGGAGAACAGAAGAGCTGGTCAGAGCTGGTCAGAGCTGGTCAGAGCTGGTCAGAGCTGGTCAGAGCTGGTCAGAGCTGGTCAGAGCTGGTCGCGCCCCTTACCAGTGGCAACACTTGGGAGAGCAGGCCTTCATCTTTTCCAGGAATCACAGTCTAGCTGATTGTGGGGATAGCAGGAGAGTTGGCCCCATGGTCATGGTTGTAAGAGAGATAGCCTCACCCCTTGCTGGCAGTAGCACTAGGGAAAGTAGACCATGGACTTTACCTTAGCAGCACCATAGAATTGGCCTTGATTGCAGGGCTTAGGAGGTGTGTGTAAGACAGCCCCAAAGGTGTAAGCAGGAGGGCCCTTTGTCTGCTGCTGCAACCCTCTAGAGACCTGTAGCCCAGTACCTCCCCTGGGCAGCACAATAGAGCTAGCTCTGCTAGAGTGGGTGCTGGTGAGCTGGACCAAGGTCGTGAAGCTGGCTGGCTTTGCCCCTTTCCAGCCATGACGTTGGGTGAGCTAGCTGTGGGCATGCTGAAGAGCTTACCCTAGTGATACGGGTATCGAAAAGCTGGTTGGTTAACTTGCTACAACCCAGGCCCAGACCCAAGGCTTTGAGATGGTCCATTCCAACATCCACCCCATCTATGAACTGCTGGAGCATGTGAACAGGCCAGTCCTATGGATCCAAAGCTGCAGGAGTCCCGTGGTACAAAGGACATGAACCAGACCAATGACTTGAACCAGAACTTTCAATGAACACTGGGAAGTAAAAAAGTGTGGATAAAAGTTTTTTTTTGTTTTGTTTTTATCTTTTTTGACTGAAGGGAAGTAGCAGTACAGAGTTTTCATTCCCGTCTCTTAGTGGTTTGCTTTCCTGTCAGTGATAACAGCTGCATGAGTCACCCAGCACATGCTAATAGATAATAGCATACTATGCTGCCTTGCTACAGCCACTTAATAACAGAGAGGATTTCTCATAGACTGATCTCAGTCCCCAGAACAACTGTGATTATGCAGAAACCTTTTATCTTTCTGAGTTGAATTTCTTTGGTGTGTGGCATAATAACAAAGATATAAAAGTACACAATATAAAACATAATATTTATTAAGTCATATGATTGAATATATGCCTAACACATTCTGAAGTCATTCAAGAGTTTGATATTGAAATGACAGGGGGCTATTGATTGTAACAAGAATTCTATTTCTCTTTATAAGTTTTTGGAAATACTTGGAAAGCCTGTATGTCAGAGTAGTTAAAAGTATTTAAATGTGATGTAAGGTGTGTGTGTGTGTGTGTGTGTGTGTGTGTGTGTGCGCACACACACACACACACGTGCACATGCAAATGCTATGTTGCTTGCATAGATGTCAGGGTACAAATTGTAGGAGTAGGTTCTCCAATTCTTGTATGTGAGTCTAAGGCAGCAGTTCTCAACTTGGCAGTTCTCAACTTGTGGACTGTAATCCCTTTTAGTGTCAAATGACCCTTTCACAACAGTCACCTGAGATCATCAGAAAATAAAGATATTTCTATTCCAGTTCATAACAGTAACAAAAGAAGTATGGAGCAGTAACGAAATAACTTTATGGTTGGGAATCACCACAACATGATAAACTCTATTAAAGGATCACAATATTAGGACGATTGAAAACCACTGGTCTATGAGATTGAACTCACATCATCAGTTTTGTCATGAAATGACTTTACCCACTAGGCTATATCATTGGTTCCAAGCAAGTTAATATTTAAATAACAATTTTCATAATTTCCTCATCCCAGAAGACCACGTTTATAATTCAGTAGATTCATTGTAGGCATAAAACTTACCATCATTTATCAAAATAATCTGTGTTCTCTTCATTAAAATCAGTTTGCACATGAACTCATTGATGTAACGCATGATATACTATTATGCTTGTTCTGGAAGTCTACAAGGTAGTGTTAGTAATTAAAACTTCAGCTGTAAGAGTTTTATAATTCGCTGATTTCTGGGACCTTCTTTGCTCTACTTACAGTCACTTCTTTCTTACCCACTAGTCCAGTTGCTGATGTCATCCTGTGTACTGTCAATTTCATATTGTCTGGCTTATCTTGTGTATTCTGGCCCAGGAAAGAAGGTGATCTGTATGGAAAAAAAATCAATTCCTTCTTATCTTCACTCACATCTTACTGTTTTATGTCTGTCCCAGCAGCCTTATAGCATTTATCATAGAACATTCATCTTTCTTCCCATGGTTGACTTTGGGGCACACAATTCTTCTGTCAGTAGTCCACAGAAAGAGTGACATGTTATCAAACTAACCTCAGTACAAGGAAGACAAAATACATCTGTATTCTTACAGAATCATTGTCAAATATATTTTCATTCAAGATTTCTTGTCTCGTATTTGTGATTTGTGATTCCAGCAAAGATTTTCTTTCTTCTTTATAAAATTAAAAAAAAATCGTCACTTCTACCTCTCTTTTCCTCTTCCACATCATATCATTTAATGACTCTAAAAGTTTATTCCAATTTTATATCTTTGTCTATTTATAACCCACTGAGCTCAGTTAGTGCTGCTCACATTTGCATGGGCATTGCGTGTCTACTGGAGCACGGGAATAATGTTCCCTTCCCCATCAACTTTCCATTTCCATTAGTGCCTCAGTATCAGCTAGGGTCTGTAGGGTCTCCCATACATCATCGATCCCAGGGTGCTGAGTGGCTTGACCTTGTATATGTGCTGCTTTGAGTTCATGATGGTGATAGCCATAACAGTAATTCTTACTTTTTCAATTGAGCTAACTAACTTTCTAGAAGAATAGAAATACATAAGTTCACTAATAAATGAGGCTATACAAGACAAAATAAATAAGATAATTTATGTTAACACAGGAAGTATTTATTGCCCCTTGTGAGTGATCACTTACTGTAAAAAATTAGGATTTATTAGATAATTGACATTACTAGTAATAGAGAGAATATATATATATATATATATATATATATATATATATAATGTCAATTGGGATTTATTTTCAAATAACAATACAGACTTTTTTCTCAAAAGACATATAGCTATCCAAAACCATATATTCTATTCATGATATTTCATAATTAATGATCTTTAAAATATAGAAAGGGTTATAGTGAGATGGTTCAACAAGTTAAAACAGTTGCTGTGTATATCTGATGGTCTGGTTCAATCCTTCAATGTATTAGTACATGCGTATAATCTCAGAACTCTTAAAATAAAATTAGATGTGGATACGGAGGAGTTGCCTAGAAGCTTGCAAGCCAACTAGCCTGGATATACAGTATGGAAAGAAACAGAAAGTCATTGCCTCTAAACAAAATAGAAAGGAAAAATGACTCCTGAAAGTTGTCCTCTGAAGTATATGTTCACATTACAGCAATTATGCCTGGCACACCTCACACCACACCCATAATACATGAAGAAAATAAGTGCAATGACTAATACTTTTAGTATATTAAATTCAATTTCAATTGTACTTGCACAATTATCTCTACTTTTAAAAGATTATGGATTTTTATTTTATTCACATAGGTGTTTTGTTTAGGTATATATCTGTGTATCATGTGCATACCTGGTGCCCTCAGAGACCAGAAAGCATTTTATCTCCTGGCACCCAAGTTAGAGATGTTGATAAGCCTTCATATTGGATCTGGTTCTCTTTGGATAGATGAGTGCTCCTAGCTATGGAGGCACCTCCTCAGTCCCAGATGATGGTATTTTTAATGTTAATGTTTGACAAATGAGTTTATTTTGCTTAAGATTCCACAAGATCACAAGATGTTGATAGTCATGTATATGATTATTTTACTATATTTGTTCAGTACTAAACAAATAACATGTTTTTTTTTTTCTCTCAAACTATGTGCAGCAAAATAAATTTCCACGATTGTCAGATGAGCAGATACTATTAGGTCTAGAGGCTATGTTGATTTCATTTGTATAAGACATGATTTTCATATTTTTTTCTGAAAGCAAATGTTACTCCCTTTTCTGTGACATTTATTCTTTCCCTAATTAAGAAATGCATGTTAACTACAGAAAGAAACAATTAGTCCCTTATTAGTTTGAATTAGCTTCATACTCAGAGATATCTATAAAATCTAGATTTAGTACACTCTTTTTCCAAAGGCACCGAAAAACACTTTTTGAAATGTAAATGCTGAATCCTAAGGCAAATGATGACTTCTTAATGGAAAAGTATTTTCTTGTTGTTTTCTTCCCAATACAAAAATTATACAGCTTTGAAGTATGAAAGTAAATGATTTTTGTGCACCATTTCCAGTATTTTAAAATGTCTTGCCTTAATGAAAACATTTGAAGAGAATTATCAGAAGATTGGCAGGGTGTATCTTGCATTAACAATGTGTTCAGCATGTGTGTATAGTATTTACTTTTATATCATATTCTCCGTTCTGGAGATAAAATATGAATAAAAGCAGTGAGTGAAAATGTGTTCACATGTATCACAAAGGAAAGTAGGTTTGCATGTAGTACAAACATTTTGATTAAAATATATTTGAATTAAACACTTAAAATTAATGAAAACTATTATAAAACATCTTCTATTTGCTGCTTTAAAAAAAGAGTTATTTTATCATTTACCCCAAATGTTTTATTTAAAGAAAAAATGGTTCAAACTCAATTTGACAGTGGTATTTGACCATATCCTTAACTTACTGTAAAATACCCTATAAAGCTAATGTTTATTTACCTGATGTAATTATTCTCCCAAAAGCTTACTTCTGAATAAATTCACCAGCTAACTGTTCTGAGGTGTTCTGCCTCAAAACCTTATCCAAGCTGACTGACTCAATCTGGCTTTTCTTAGCTTCTTACTGAATTGCTCTGCTTGGCCTAAAACTAACACTGGCAATCTGTTCTAATCTTCTGGCTCCTTCTTATTCTCTGGCTTCAACTGCCTCTACTGACATGCAATGAACTGCATGAACTCATGAACAACTCAACTCCACTGCACTGCACTCAATCTACTGACTCTAACTGACTAACGGAACTCTCTCTCCCTGTTCTCTTATCTTTTTTTCTTTTTTTGAAATCCGATTCTTATTTTTCATTTTTTTATTGAATATTTTATTTATTTATATTTCAGATGTCATCCCCTTTCCCCATTTCCCCTCCCTAGAATCCTCCTATCCTATCCAAGCTCCTCCTTTTTGCTTTTATACCATATTAATTACATGCAAGTATTAAGGTCAGTTCTAGGTCAAGGGACTAGCAATACAATAGATCCAAATTGTCAAGAAACAAGCAAGGCAATAAACACAAATAGTCAAAGAACAAGCAAGGCAATAAACAAAATTCTATGAACAGTCCCATGATCACTGTTTCTAATTGCTTATCACGATGACGAAAATATCTGAGCCAACTTTCCTCTCCTGGACCAAAGTCATTTTCATGTCCGAAGCCTAATTCCTTGTTCTAGACTAAAATTTAGATTCCTGTCTGAAATTACTTCTTTGTTCTAGCCTAATATTAACTTCATGCCTGAAATTACTTCTTTGTTTTAGCCTAATGTCAGATTCCTGCCACTGCTCTGTTCTTAAATAGCTTTTCTCCTGAGAATTGGATATATCATATTTCTGATACATTCTGTCAAATCTTTCTTTGATTAGTCACTTTGTATGCCCTTAGATTAGATGTAATTGTTTGGAATTAAATGTGCGCACTAAAGGATTCTTGCCAGAGGGATTAAAGGTGTGCACTAAGAGTGTGTCTGCATTTTTGACTTATTATACTGAAGTAGAAGGTCTATGTATGATCAGAAAAACCATGTTGGTACTAAAAATTCCTCTATAACTACTAGGGTAAGGAAGAGGATGGATGAACACATTACCTCCTCAGTAGTCATCTTTTGAGCACTGTTTCTGTTTTCTTCTTAAATAGCCCTCCTGCCCCATTGTGCTTTCATAGCTTATAAAGAGTCTAGGTTCTGCAGATGGGAGAAGACAAATGATCTATCTATTTGAGTCTAAGTTATTTTATTTAACACAATGATAAACAGTTCCATTTATTTTCTTGTGCATAGTATGATTTCATACTTTATTGTAGCTTAGTGTTTCATTGTGTGCATAGTATGTTATTTTACTTGTTAATGAAAGTTACCATGGCTAGTTAAGTTCTGTCAAAATTAGTGTGGATAATGTAAGACCCTTGCAGACCTTAAAATATGCACATTGTAACTGTAGCTTTTTATGGAATATCCATGCTGATTTTTGTACATCTAAGTTTAAATTTCAGATTCCCAACTACAGTGTATGGATTGTATGCCTTAAGATTTTGGTGAGGTTTATTATTGAATCAGTAAAAAGGTCCTCTAGAGATTCAGAAAAATAATCGAGGAAGGAAAGTCTAGAAATGGCAACAAGTTACTTATGGCACTTATACCAGAAAGAAAAAGAATTGTAAATATTACTATTTAAATATTAAAAACTATTACTAGTTACTAGTTAAAATAATTATAACTATAACTATTAAGGATGAAAACATCCTTAAGTGACAGAATAAAAGTTGCTAGGGAGAGGAAAAAAAATGAAAGTACAGGAGAGGGAAAGGAGAGCTAAAGGTGCAGGGAAAGCTAGGCTGATAGCATGTTTACTTTTCTGCCTGCTGATTTCCGCATAGTTGTGGTGGTGGGCATGAACTGGAAAATATCATCCTGAGTGAAGTAACCCAATCACAAAAGAACACGCATGATATGCACTCATTGATAATTGGATATTAGCCCAAAACCTCGAAATACCCAAGATATAACTCACAGACCACATGAAGCTCATGAAGAAGGAACACCAAAGTGTGGGTGCTTTGGTCTTTCTCAGAAAGAGTAACAAAATACTCGTGGGAGCAAATATGGAGACAAAGTGTCGGTCTGAAACTGAAGGAGGGGTCATCTGGAGACTGTTCCACCTGGGTATCAATCCCTTGTGCAGTCACCAATGGTACACGCTGATGTGGATGTCAGGAAGTGCATGCTGACAGGAGCCTGATATAGCTTTCTCCTTAGAGGTCTGCCAGAGCCTGACATATACAGAGGCAGATGCTCACAGCTAACCATGGGGTTTCCAATGGAGGAGTGAGAGAGAAGACTGAGGAGCTGAAAGAGTTTGTGGCCCCATGGGGAGAGCAACAATACCAAACAAACCAGAGCTCCCAGGGTCTATACCACCAGCCTGGGAGCACATAGGGAGGGAACCATGGCTCCAGTTGTTTGTGTAGGATAGGATGGCCTTGTCAGGAATCTGTGGAAGAGGAGGTCCTTGGTCACATGAAGTCTGGACACCTAGTGTGGGGGAATTTGAGGGTGGAGTGGTAGGAGAGGGTGGGTGGGGGCATGTCCTCATAGAAGCAGGAGGAGGGGAGATGGGATAAGGGGTTCCTGGGTGGGGGGAAATGGGGAAAGGGGATAACATCTGAAATGTAGATAAAATATCCAATATATATATGAAAAGAACCCCTATAGGCTCATGGGGAGCAGCACAAGTAGGTGTGCCTTTGTTTGAGTAGATTTGTCAGTGGGGAAGGGCTTTGAGGTTTCTAGTGCTCTTGTCAGACCCAGGGTCTCATTGTCTTCCTCCTGCTTGATGATCCAGATGTAGAAGTGTCAGGTAACCTTCAACACCCTGCCTGCCTGAATGTTACTCCATGGCCCCAGCTACATATGTAGCAGAGGACTGCCTTACCTGGCATCAGTGGGAGGTGATGCCCTTGGTCCTGTAGAGGCTTGAAGCCATAAAGAAAGAGGATGCTAGAGGGATGAGGTGGCAGAGGGTAGGTGGAAGAGCAACCTCATAGAGGCGAAGGGGAGGGGAATGGGGTGGGAGGGTTCATGGAAGGGAGACCAGGAAGGGGCACAACATTTGAAATGTAAATAAATAATTAATTTAAAAAGTTCCATGTTGAAAGCCGTGTCTTCAGAAAAGATGTACATGCCTTATTTTCAGCAATGGAAGGAGTGTTTAGAGGATACACAGATCCCAATCTAAAGAGTATTACAGTGGAAATAGCATAATATTTTAAGACAGGAGCATAAAAGTAATACATTGGGTAATATCTATAGTTGTTATTCAGTGGTTATGTGTATCAGCTACATTTATCCTTAGTGTGAAAAAAATATGAGCAAAGAAACATAATACAAAACAGTAAAAAAAAAAAATCAAAGAAGAAAACAAAACAATGAAACTTCCAAAATGACCTTAAGTAAGGGTTGCTGATCACGGCTCACCCTATGAGAGTATAGTTTTTCATGGCAGAGAAGACATGGCAGTGGGTCTTCAAGCTCCAACCATGTTCACATTCAGGAAGCAGAAATAGATGAGTGTTGGTACACTGCCTGCTTTCTCCTTTTAACTAAATCCAAGACATCAGCTCCTGGATTGATGCTACTGCATTTAGGGTAAATCTTCTCTCCTGATCCTAATCTTTTTAGAAGCAAGCCCATAGACATACCCAGAGGAGTACAAGCAGCATTCTTAGGCCAGTCAAGTTGACAGTGAAGATTATCTACCACACTGATAAACAAAACTTCATCATACCAAACAGTCACAGGGTCCTGCTTTACCATTTTATTTTTAATGGACAAATATTAGTCTCCCTTTCAAGGGAAAGATACTTTGGGGAAAATTTTTAGTTCTTATTTTGTGCCATTATTCTAGCCACAATAATCATGACCATTAAACTGCAAGCCAGTATGTGTGTGTGTACGCTTGCAAGCACACACACGTACACACACACACACACACATATATACATTTATATATATACATACGCATGTGTATATACATAGATATACATGTCTCTCTCTCTGTATGTGTTGTGTATATTTATGTTTGAGGACTTGTAAAGAATACCCATCCTCCATCCTCAATGAAAAGCAAATTTGGAGGCATGATAACAACCAAAATAGCTTAAGATGATTACAAATAAAAAGAAATCATGTTGATATAAAATTTCTCTAAAGAAACAATATTTGAATTTGAAATTAAATCAGATGTAATCTCAAAATGAATGAGTTATCATAATAAAAAAACTTTGCCCATATACAATTTTTAATCGGAGAACATTTTCTAACTTTCGGAAATTTGGTGTGTGAAGTGGACTTACACTTTAAATTTTGATGCATGTTAAAATTCTGTAATTGAGAATTATGAAACTTTTAATGTGAAAAGACAAAGAACGATGAGTTCAAGTTCTGAGCAGAGAACCAAGTGATTCCTTTTCTACAATGGATATTTTATAGACTGCTTTTTTAATCTCATTGACTTTACAGGAGATTTTTCATTCTTCATTTCCCTTCATGTTGGTTAGTCACAAAGTCTTTAAATGAATGTGTAATGATTGCTGGTTAATATTTTAAAGCTCTAAATATTTTAACAATTCTGACAGCACTATAAAACAACTTGTAATTATTCTAAGAGGTAAAGGAAGGGAAAGGTGATGGAGGAGAACACATAATATTTAATTCATTGCCGTCCTCTAAATTCAAATTATGATGACCTAAGTAACATTATATTATGTGATGAAATGTAACAATTGTTGGTCATTTATCAACAAAAAATAACCATGTGATAAATGTTCTCTTTGTTTGTATTAATTGGACAGAAAATATCTGAGAAGTCTTTGAAGACCATTAAACACCAAAGTCACTTTTCCCCACACAGAAAAGCTGTTATGTCACCTTGTTCTACAGATTTAATGATCAGAAATATATCCAGTTACTCACCACTAAATTAACTGTCTTTAAGTAGTAGACAAAAATAATATACTTCTTTTTATTTTAGCAAAGTATAAATTAAGATTTTTTAACAATTACTGAACATTTTCACTGATAGTAATTAATTACAGTGATTAACAATTATCAACTATCAATATTGGTTTGAGTAAATAGGTAAGGATGTAAGAACATGGTAGTAGACATTTGTTTCTCTGAAGCAGTATGGTTGCTACTCAAGAACAGTAACATTTGGAAAAGTGCCAGTGTTCAAATTCTGCTTCTGTGAGCTACAATATTTGAAGAAAAAAAAGTGTTAAATGTCTTCACCCACAATTGTTTATATTAATATAATCATTATTTTCTGATTTTTAAGTTTCAAAATAAAAAAAAAACTATTTTCACTTTTTTCTTCTTAATTTCACTTCTGGAATGGTAATTTTAATACTTTTTTCCTTGGTAGAGGCTTGGGGAGATCAAAGGAAAAGTTACATAAAAGAAAAGTAAGTAAACAAAAAATATGGAACCCAGGTCAAAGTTTCCTTTTTTGGTAGGTAATTAGGAATGTTAAGACTGAGCGCTGAGGGAAATGAAGTGCATGGCATAACATAGGGTTTGAAAAATAACAAACAGGTTTTGAATTCCTTAGAGATTGTGGTGAACAAAAAATGAAAAGAAAAAGAGAGAGATTAACGTCCTATCATCTTGAGTAAATGCTCCTCTATAAAACTAACTTGCGAAGTCTGTCTCTGTTTGCTAAATCACAGGCAATGTTTTTCTCAAGACCTATGTAGGGGTTATGTTTGCAGAATGCAGCTTATTAATGTATTTGAATTATTAAATAATGACAACTCTCATTTTTCACTGACTATAGAAAAACAAATTATTTGTCAAACTTTTATTAACTAACAGGAACATTATTAGTATTAGAATTCACAATTTATTTTCAGTACTGATGTGTCAAGTACAATATAAATAAAGTATGAACAAATGTCAGTGTTACTTTATCATGATATTTAAGTACATTACATAAATGTTTTCCCTGGAGGAACAAGTGTGCTAAAATAAAAAATTCAAATACTTGAAAGAGCTAACTTTTTCTGATTTTTAGCTTCACGTATTTCCAGGAAATTATGTATAAGATATATGTGAGATTATCAGTAGTATTTTTTATATATTGTGGGATAGTTTGTTTAATCAAAGAATTTTTGTGTTTATATTATTAATCTTTCTGCTTGTTTATTATTCATTCCTTTAAAAATTCAAGAATCAAGTAACCTGTTGAAAAGTGGCAGATGAAAATAATCTTTTTAAGTGGTAGAACAAAAGAAATTAGCAAATATGTTTCATTCCAGGTAAAATTTCTGTGTTCTTTTAATATTACTAAAACAGAGGTATCCAATGTAAAATGTATATAATTTTAAATTTTCAATTAAATAAGCTAAAACTAGTAAAAAAAAAAAACCTCCTTATCAATTTAATGAAATAATTCACTAAAGGCAACATTTCCCAGATATTAAAACATAAATAGTACTTTATATTAAAGGTGGTAAAGGTGGTAATGATAATTTTTGTGCTGTTTATTGATACTATTGATAATACTTGATGTATGTTTGTGATGCTAGACAGAATCATCACAATCATTTTAGAGTAGAAATGATTGGAAAGTCATTCTATTACAAGACCTTGTAGAGCTAGTCCAACGTTTATGATGATGATGATTTGCTAATTGCAAGAAGGCAGCTCCTCAAATCTACACCAGTTTTAAAAATACCAAGGATATACAAATTATAAAATCAGAATCACCTTTGGTTGTATTTATAATTCAGAATTCAAAAGTATTAAAACATCTTGCATACACTTTCCTAAGATGATACTTTACACTGCCAGGATATTTCTGTGGCCCTGTGACTGGAGCTTCTCTAATGAGTTAGATGATATTTGGAAGTATGTCCTCCAATGTCATCTGTGAAATGACAATCCATGAGGACTCAAAATTTAAAAGTTTTCTGTGTATGTTGTAAATTGATCATTTTGACTGTATTTAGGTCTTTGGTTGCATAGTGATAATGATGTGTGCTTTCCTATGTTTTCTTTTGCATTTATTTATTAGGTGCTCAGGCTGGAGCACAAGCCCAATGTAGCCAATTGTTTTTAATAGGGAATCAAACACATCAGTGCATCTGATGCCAATAGACCTTTACCTACAGTGAGGTGATTATCTCCTACCACCTCATTTACAATCAAAATTTCCTTTGTGGCATCTGGATATGTTAAGGAAAGTGCATATAAAATTTTGTAGATTCTCACTTATGTTTTCTTATGTGTTCTCATACTAATTGTTCCATTAAATGTTACTCTGACATCACATTCATTCATTCCCCTACCCAACCTCTCATTCAGTAATTATTAACTTTTATGTATGTAATAACATGATGAAGAACATAATTTCATACATAACATGTATATATACACATATAAACACACATATATGTGTGTGTGCGTGTTATGTAGTTTGCTTTCACATATGTTACATAGTATAAGTAAGACAAATTAGTAAGAATTCAACTTGCCAAGTTCTCTGATAAATAAAAGAATATTATACATAAGAGATGAGAAGCAAGCTTACAGGCAGCCTAATCAACGATGACCTTCTGAGGAGCAAACCTTCTGTGCAGCTAACAGAATGAGAAGAGGGATGAGGTTGTGCTCTCTCAGTGAGAACCCCAGGGTATAGATAGTCAGTGTGCTGGTAGTGAGTGGCATTGTGAGGGAATAAGGACTCCAAGGAAAATGAGATGGAAAGAACAATATGTAAGGAGTTGGAAGGACAAAGTGAGCAGTCCTGTGGGAAGGCCATTAGAGATCCCTGACCATTAGAAAACACTGGCCATTAGAAAACACTTTCCAAGATTATCATGTAAACTTCTTGAAAACTCCTGAACTTCTGAAATGACTTGCTGAATAAGCTGGAGAAATGATTCAGCTCTTAAAGGCATTTACAGGCTTCTCCAGAGGACCACATTTCAGCTTCCACCACTCATGATAGGTGAGTCACTGCCAACAGTAACTCTAGGACTGGGGAGCATCCAATTTTTTTCTGTCCTGCATTCCATTGCCCCCCAACACAGACAGTGCACATAGACACATGCAAGGGCAATAATGTCAATTAAAATGCAAAAATGAAATTTCTTTCTCTCTCTTTTCTTCCTTCCTTCCTTTCTTTCTTTCTTTCTTTCTTTCTTTCTTTCTTTCTTTCTTTCTTTCTTTTTGTTCTTTATTATGAGAAAAACATGTCATGCTACGTAACAGCTTATTGTCTTTGGGCCAGCCACAAGAAAGTGCATCTACATTCTGCTTCTACTGATTCTAAGCCCTCACTGACCTCTCATATATTTTTCCAAGTAGAGAACTTTCAGCATAATACTCTATTTTATTAAAAATAAATTTTCATACAGTATATTCTGATCAGGATTTCTTCTCTACCAACTCCTAACAGAAACTCCTCATCTCCCAAATCACCCCATGCCATTTTTCTTTTTCTCTTTATAAAGCAGAAGCAAATAAAAACAAACAGAGAAATGAACCAGAATTTAAATAAAAAGAAAGAGAAGGAAAAGCACAGGAAACACACACATCACACACACACACACAGAATGACTTAGAAATTCTCAGACATATTTCTGTAGTGAATAACATTTGGAATATTGGCCTATGTTGGTCAGGAAGAGCAGGGGAATCAACCCATAAGTGTCCACAGTTTGGCAGAACTCTGGTGGCAAGCAAAGCATGCAGCAGTTCTTTGCCCAGTGGTCAGTATCACTACAATACAGGTGGACTCATCTGTGCCCCATGATTTTCTTCTGAGACCTCAGGGTGAGGTCTCACCCTCACCCTGAGGTCTCAGACCTGTGAGCTGGCCTTTCTATATGTCATGGAACCCTTTACATTAAGTGCTTTAGTGCTTTAAATGCCATATTCAACAGATCTCTGAAGAGTTTGGGGACAATTATCTATTAAATATACATAATTTAAACAAATTTTACTTGTTTTTAGTTACTTGCTTTAGGCTTAACCTTGAAAACACACACTGCATGCTAAATAAAACTTGCCACTAAATAAATTATATAACAGTTTACAAGTTAGTAGCTTTTATAAGATTAAGGTTTTACAGCTTTTCCCGTGAGATATTGTTTACAGCACAGTCTTAAGAGATTTTTTTTTTGAGAGCAGAGCACAGAGAAATCATTTTGTTAAAAGATTTTCAAGAATGAGAAGTAGAGGAACCTTAGAGGTAAGAGACATTTGGAAGTGTAGAATAGAGAATGTTTAGATATTAGATATTTGAGGCTCATATGTTTGTATTGTGGTGAGAGATGAGATATTTTGGGTTCATATTCCATCTTAGAAAATCCGACCTAAGGTTGAACTCAAGTTAACTACAGGCCAGTACCTAGCACCCAGTTTCTAGGCCCCAAGAAGACCTATGTCTAGCACCAGTTTCCAGGTTATTCCCCAACAAATCTTCACCCCAGGTTACAAGCCTGCCCCTGATTCTTTACTCAGTAACTGTCACCAATTAGAAGTAAATCAGAAGTTAAGTTTATTGTTTGGCTCCCAGCACCAGCCAATTATGTTAAAGGCCATAATGGCCTCTCAATCAGACGTGTACTAAGTTAGATACCCCCTTCTTGTCTCTATAAATGCCTGTCTGACACTGGGTTAGGGGTCTTCTTCCTTTTTCCTGAATCAGAGCTGGTGGTGTGTTCCAAGCTTAAATAAAGAGACCCAAATGTAATTACATTGGAATCTGCTCCTTGGTGGTATTTTGGGGGTTCATAAATGTTTCCTGGCACAACAGTGGACGATGTTGTTACCATATGAGAAAATTTGTAAATCAAGTGCTCCAGATTTTGGTCATGGAGCTGTGCTGATGCTAAACCCTTTGCAGCAACATAGTGAGCCTTTAATATACTCCGAGTCTCGGGAGGAAAATAAGGGCCACAAATATTTGACCAAGACAATGCTGGAGGGAATTTCATTAAGCTTCAAGAGAGAGAAAGAGAACATAGGTGTCCCAGATCAAGAGAGGAGCTGTCAGCTGAAAGGCAGCCTGGATCAAGAAGCCAAGAGACTGAGATCTTTAGGGATCAGATTGAGAGAAGAGAGGTTGTTGCTTAGCCCTTTGAGGGGAAATGTTTAGGTTAGGTGGCAGCTTAAGAAGTGTTGAGACATACCCCAACTACTGAGTGAGACTTGGATTTGAGACTTAACACACACACAATCACACAATCACACAATCACACAATCACACACACACACACACACACACACTTGCACACATGGACACAGGCACACAAAACCCACAAAACACAAAATTTGGATTGGAATATTTTTATTCAATTACATTCTGATTGCTGCCCCCCATTCAGTTCTTCCTCACACAGTTCTTCCTTCCCATCTCCCACTCCTCTTCTTCTCTAAAAGGATGGAGGCTCCCTTTTTGTATCCCCAAACCTTGCACATCAAGTCTTTGCAGGGCCAGGTTCATCCTCTTCCACTGAGGCCAGACAAGGCAATCCAGTTAGGGGAAATGGATCCACAGGCAGGTAACAAATTTAGGGATAGATCCCTCTCTAGTTGTGGGGGAGCCAATTGAAGACTGAACTGCATATCTGCCACAAGTGTGGAGAGCCTAGGTCCAGCCCGTGTCTGTTCTTTGTTTGTGGTTAAGTTTCTGTGAGCCCCCAAGTGAGTGTGCCAGTTAGTTGACTCTGTTGTTCTTCTTGTGGAGTTTCTATCTCCTTCCAGCCTTAAATCTTGCATAAGAGTCACCAAGGCTACACAATGGCTATGAGTCTATGCATGTGTTTCAGTCAGCTGAGGAGTGGAGCCTCTCAGAGGTTAGTTATGCTAGGCTCCTATCTGCAAGCATAATAGATTATCATTAATAGTGTCTGAGGGGATTGGTGCTTGCCCATTGGATGGGTCTCAAGTTGGGACATGAATGGCCATCATGACGATTTAAATATACTTGGCCCAGGGAGTTGCACTATTAGGAGGTATGGCCTTGTTGGAGTGGGTGTGGCCTTGTCAGAGAAAGTATGTCACTGTGTGGAGAGGCTTTAAGATCTTCATCCTAGGTCCCTGGAAGCCAGCCTTCTGTTTGCCTTGGAGCAAGATGTTGAACTCTCAGCTCCTCCTGTGCCTGCCTGGGTACTCCCAGGCTCCCACCTTGATGATAATGGATTGAACCTTTGAACCTACAAACCAGTCCCAAAGACATATTGACCTTATAAGAGTTGCCTTGGTCATGGTGTCTATTTTCAGTCATAAAAGTATATATAACTAATATGGCCATTCTCTCAATCTCTGCTCCATCCATCTGTCTCTGCATTTCTTGTAGACAAGATACAGTTTAGATGAAAAGTTTTGTGGGTGTTTTAGTGTTATTATTATTCCCCCAGGGTGGCTATAGGAGGTGGCCTTTTCAGGTTCCATAACCCCACTGTTGTGGGTCTCAGCTAAAGTCACCCCTACTGATACCTGGGAGTTTCCCTCATCCCAGATCTCTAGCATAACCTTGAGATTACCCCCGTTCCCCCTCCCCTGCCAGCTGCAGATTTCCATACATTGTCCTGGCCATCTCTCTTGTCTCTCCCCACTCCTGATCCTCAAATCCTCCTATTCTCCCCATCTCCTCTTCCATCCAGTTCCCTCCTTCCATCTGCCTCCTATAATCATAATTTATTCCTTCTTATAAGTGAGAATAAAGCAATTTGATTGGTTCTACCTTCATGGTCAGTTGCTTTGGGTCTATGGAATGTACCATGGGTATCCTGTATTTTATGGCTAATATCTACTTCTAAATAAGTACATACCATTCATATCCTTTTGGTTCCAGGTTACCTCACTCAGGATGACATTTTCAAGTTCCATCCATTTGTTTCTAAAATTCATGATGTGTTTGTTTTAATAGCTGAATAGTATTTTATTGTGTAGATGTACTATACTACATTTTCTTTACCCATTCTTCAGTTTAAGGACATGTAACGACCGAGCTACCCCACGTTGGGCAGCCAAACTGTAATGGCCCACTCTGTTCCGCAGGTTCGGGTCTAGCGAGAGAGAGTGTGGGGCAAGCAACGCGAAGAATGGAGACAAGACAGGGTGTGTGGTCAAGTCTTAAGTCTCGTTTATTGTGTCTCTCTCTCCTTTATTGTCTCTCTCATTGTCTCCTGTTTTCTCTTGTCTTGAAGGGAAATCTGGGGTATTATAGGCTTTTGCCACGTGCCTTGCAGGTGTGGATATGACATAAGCCTTACAGGCATCTATAGTGTGGATAGCACGTGCACCGTGCGCCTTGAAGGCATGGATACCAGGTGCGCCTTACAGGAATATATGGCGTGGATAGCACGTGGACAGCACGTGAACCGCATGCCTTGCAGGCGTGGCTACCACGTGTGCCTTGCAGCTGGGGGCAATAAACAGCAAAACAAAATATGTGGGATATCAGAGTGTGCTTCAGCTGTTGTAGGCTATTGAAAAACAAGTCTCACATCAGAGTATATGGCTCAAGATGGCTGCAAAGCTGATAGCCACTTTCTGCTAAAAGCTGGCTCCCAACAAGGACATATAAGTTCTTTCCAGTTTCTGGGTATTATGAGTAAAGCTGCTATAAACTGGTCCTTTTGAAATATTTTAAAAGGCCATTTCAATAGAAACAGAATGTCATTACTTTCCCCTGTAGCTTCTTCCCTCTAGCCCCTTCCAGTTACCTTCTCTTAAAAATTGTCTTTCAGCAGGTCAGTGGTGGTACATGCCTTTAACCCCAGTACTTGGAAGGCAGATGCAGGCAGATTTCTGAGTTTGAGGCTAGCCTGATCTACAGAGTGAGCTCCAGGACAGCCAGGGCTACACAGAGAAACCCTGTCTCAAAAAAAAAAAAAAAATGCAAAAATTGTGTTTTCTTCCTCTACCAGATTTATTAGCTGGCAATCAAAACCAAAGCCACATGTCCTTCACTTGAATTTGATTCCACCTTTTCTTTCTCAACAATGCCAACAATCTGGCATATTTATCAAGAGTGAGAACAACCTGAGACCTATTCACCAAGCATTTCTCTTGCTTTTTCCCAGGAGTGATCTTTCTTTTAGGAATTGAAATCCAAATCCTTTTATCTTTAAAACATCTATTTAAATGTTGGCATTGAGAGTTTGTGAGGACAGTAATAAGCCCCATTTACGTTGCTACTTTGTTTTAGTTTGCCACAGAGATGGTTTGAGTGTTTCATTTCCAGATCATAGTAGTTATTCTTTTTCATTTTCTTCAAGTAAAGCACATGAGGGTAAGAAATCCTGGTCTTGTGAGCCTCAGCCTTTCCTTTTGTTCAAACAGTGTTTACTATACACTAAGCCTTCAAAATATTACCATGATCAGTAAGCCAATGTGGAATCCATGGATGATGCTTGTGTAGCTTGTAGTAGTTAAGGGAAGAGGAGCCAAAGGATATTGGCATGAAGGATATTGGCATAACATTTATAATTTATGGTCTCCTCATACGGGTGAGAGAAAATGAAGAAAAATGATGTGAACACCTGGTTAGGACAGGAGAGTTTCTATGAGTTCCTTGAGAATTGCGAATAACAGACTTATTTTAGCTCCTTTCTGTTCTGGTGAGTATGTTTCTTTTTGTCCTTATCTCTCTTATTGCTGATTTGAAACAGCCCGATAAGCCCGGAAAGCTGAGAAATAAAGAAAGGACTTGTGAAGGGCTTTGGCTGATAAAGCCGACCAGTGAGCTTATTCTGATGTTATCCTTCTTCTGACTGGGATGGATCCTCTGGGTGAGGAAATAACTCCTCAAACTCCAAGTGCAATGTAAAGGACAAGCTCAACAAGAGATTTAGGAAAGTGAGGGGAACCATTTGTCTTTATGGTAGGTTAATTCTTTTTCCAGTTCTTTGTTATATATTATGTGTTAAAATCCATCCACACTTCTAATTATAGAGTAATCTTTTCCAGCTGTGAAAATTTTACCTGCTATTATCTATCATATGTGAAGTTTTGATCCTCTGAGGATACTAAAACCAGCAAAAGGAAAGGAGAAAAGTTATTAGCCAGTAAGCCCGGAACTGTGCTAACTCAAATAATGCCATACTCCTTCTTCTTTCTGTAATTTCAGCGTCTGTCTTGTAGCTGGTTGACTGATGTCATATTTAAGCTGTTTTTTTTTTTTTTTTTTTAAATTTAAAATGTTCTTGAACTTTTAGAAATGACATAAGTTTGGACATATTTTTAGTAATTAAGCCTTGATCCGAGGAAGAAATTCTGCTGATAGGCAAGAGATAGGACAAGCATAGGAAAAGAGTTATTAAGACATATGACGATGCTCAGAGAACCAAGTTTCTAGCAGCTATTCCAGACAGACACTGGGGATTGTAACCACCACACTAAAGTTACTTTACATGTGACTTTTAAAATTCATACTATAGTAACATTGAAAAGACACAAGTGCAAAGATATGATAAGGGGAAGGCATACTGAATGACAAATACATTAGGTTGTCAAGATCACAAAAGTTATATTGAGAAGGAAAAAAAAAAGAGTAAGACCAAGGTTGGCAGAGGACTGTACCAGACATACTATCTTGCTGCCCTGAAGTTCAGTAATATCCTGAGCATCAGTATACTCCGAACAAGAGGGGTCAAAGATGGTGTTCCAGTTACTACTAGATGTTCTCCAGTTTCATAAACTATTCTCACTAAAAATTTCCCTGAGATTTCTGTACATTATGGGTCCATTAGGTAATAAAACACTTTATAAACATAACTTTTGATACAGTAATTCTTTGGGTTTGGAATATATATATTCTACTGGAAAGAATAGAAGGTATAAGATGTAAAATACATTTTCAAATTAAGACAGTAGTTTTATTCTCTGTTCATCAAGAACTAAAGTAACATGTAAAATAAATATTAGAGACATAAAAGTAGTGCTTAATTATTAAGCATTAATGCCTGTGAAAATTAATGGGAAAATCAGCAAAACACCTTTTGGGATATGATTGAGGTAAATAGGTAAGTAGCAACAGATAAATAGAATATTTTGAGTAAAGGGAATCAAAAATATATTATCTTTAGTTTCAAAACTTTTATAGTCATGGCTTATTCTTCTCTATGTCCAATTTTCTTGGTTGCTTAAACCACATAAGAAGCACAAAAACTTATTTACAAATAAGTTTTCTCCAGACAATTAACAAAGATATCAATATCGTTTGCTCAATATTTTAATGTTACACTGCAAATATTTAATTTGCTACTGATTTTATTGACTAAATTTATAAAGGTTAATACTGTTAATTTTATTTTTATATCAGCAAAGTAATGTATACACATAGATCATTTTTCAAGTGTTTAATAAATGTATTTAATGACAGTAAATGATATAATTTTTAGGCCCAGGTTTGGGAACAAACACATCTTGTTAGGCATACAAGGTCATGGTTATTGAGCAGAAGCAGGGTGCTCTAAAATGGACAACAACTAATAAGCTATGTTTTAAAAGGCAGAGCGGATCTGCTCATCAGAAATCTGAATACATTTAAACAGCAGTTAATTCAAGAATTAATGATCTTTTCAACTCTAAGTAGAGAAAGAAGCATTTATTTTTAATTATTTATTCATTTTACATCTTGATCACTGCCTCTTTCCTCCTCTTCTCCCAGTTCCACCCTTACAATCTCTTCCTCCAACTACCCCCCCCTTCTCGCTAGAGAAGGGGAAGTCACCATTGGACTTCCCACCCTGCCCTGGGATATCTAGTCCCAGCAGGACTAAGCACATCTTCCTCTAAGGCCAAACCATTCAGTCCAGTTAGGCAAAAGGGGGATCTAATGGCAGGCAACAGAGTTAAAGATAGCCCCAGCTTCAGTTGTTCCAGAACCCACATGAAGATCAAGCTGCACATCTGCTCCAACTGCGTGTGGGTTTCTCAGTCCAGCTCCTGCATACTCTTTGGCTGATGGTCCAGTGAATGAGAGCTATTTACTTCAGGAACAGGTCTTCATGTTCCTCACCTTCATGTGAGGTGTAGTCAGATAAATATGAAAGTCTGTGAAGTAAGTCATTGTATTTGACATTTATTACTAGAAATATATATATATATATATCAGACAAACACACAAACAAACAAACAAAAACAGTTCTTGCTTTTCAGAATACCTAAACATTTCAAACAAAATGTGTATAAATTTTCTTTGCAAAGTTTTCCATATGGAATACTCATATGCGTTCAGGAAATTTCTTATATAGGTTTTTCTGAAATAAAAACAAACAAACAAACAAAAAACATAAGAGAATAGAAACCAAACCAATCTGCATCAGTCTCTCTTCAGCCAGGGACAGTTTTAACTTTCTTATACCTCAATGAATTAAGTAAACTCAAACACAGTAATATATATATATATATATATATATATATATATATATATATATATATATACACACACACACACACACACATATATAAATGGATTGTGGTAATATGAGTGAAAAGATACTCAAAATGAGGAAAGAGTTAATAATTTTTGCAAGTTTAACTATAATATGCAAGTATGAAAGAACTAAGCGCTCATGCCTTGTAATCTTTTAGAGATTAAATATATCCCAGGTAACCAAAATCTTTCTGATTCATATTTTAATATTTTGAAAAGCCAAATAATTAACACATGGATCATGTAATGCTTCTCATAGGAAGTAATGGATTCACTGTTGCTATAAAAATTAACACAATCAAAACCAAAGCATAACATTCCAAAAAACAGTAAATTAACATATTTAAAACAAAATTTCATATAAAGCAACCATACACCTTTTTTAAACCAACAAACTCCATTTTTTTTGTTTCATTTTGTTATGGTATTTTTCATCTTATTTGTTTTGTTTGTTATGATTTTCACTTCTGTCTTTAGAGTTTTGTTTTGAAAGAGAGAGACACAGAGACAGAGAAAGACAGAGACAGAGAAAGAGACAGAGAGACAGAGGAGAGACAGAGGGAGAGACAGAGGGAGAGACAGAGGGAGAGGGAGAGGGAGAGGGAGAGGGAGGGAGAGGGAGAGGGAGAGGGAGGGAGAGGGAGAGGGAGAGAGAGAGAGAGAGAGAGAGAGAGAGAGAGAGAGAGAGAGAGAGAGAGAAACTAACAGAAACAGGTGGATTGGGAGATGCCAGGAGTATCTGGTGGGAGTTCAGAGGTGAAACACAAACAAAATATGTTATAAAAACATTGGAAAATCTGAACAAACAAAGGGGAAGAAAAAGAAAGCTGAGATTTCAAAGAGTACTTCTACAAAGCTTCTTTTGTAGCACCAAAAATACAGGGGCTCTCAGCTCTATTTCCTCATTTCTCAAAAATAATGATTCTTGTAAATAATTTATCTGAAAACCAAAGGAGGTGCATGGTGAGAGGAAAAGCAAAGGCATGTTGGCTCAGAATCTAAAAACCAGTGGGCATTTTACTGGCAGTATGTCTTCAAATTTATTCTTACATTACAGTGGCTATTGAAAGAAAATCATTCAGTCTTGGAATTCACTGACTTCTGACCTAGCAACAGAATAAGGTCCAAGTGGCTTTTGTTAAGGAGACTGACCAGCTGTCCTGATGACAAAACCCAGTGAACCTACACAAAGAACAGAGTGGTGGTAGTCTGAACCTTTTCCTGACTATAAGCAGTAGGGATAGTATATTTCTGGCCTGTCATAGAAGAAATCTTCACCTTAAATTCAAAGGCAAAGGATAGTTCATTTGAGCAAAAACCTGCATCTCAGGATCCTCTCCTATCACACAGATGCATGCATCTAATGTGTAAAGACACACATATAAAGGGAGGACTTTTATCCTGAGAATAGAAGATTCTTTGGAAGTACCCGGAAATAATGATGATTTTGGCTTGCAGCTATTATTGCCTCTTTAAGAAGAACTCAAAGTTTCTTAACCCAAAAATGTTCCAGTCCAAAGGAAGAGCAGAGACTAAAAATGGAACAGAAACTGAAGGAAGGGCCTACCAGGGAACATCCCCACCTAGGGATATATTATGTCTGAAGACACCAAACCCAAAATTATTGCCATGGTCAAGAGGCTCCTGCTGTCAGGAACCTAGTGTGATGGTTCCTTTGGACGTCCCACCACCAACTGAGCAATGTGGGTGCTTGGAGCCAACCATCAAGCTGAGATCAGGGAACCTGGTGAGGGAGCTGGCAGAAGGACTGGAGGAGCAGAGGGCTATTGTAATCCCATTGGAAGAACTACATAGGCTGACTTGACCAGTTCTCTCAGAGTCTAGACCACCAACCAAGGAGTGTACCTAAGTGATCTTTTACTCCAGATACTTATTTAACAGAGGATGGCCTTGCCTGACAGCAATGGGAGAGGAAACCCTTCTTTTTCCCGGGGAGGTTTGATGCTGCAGTGTAGGGGATGAGGGAGCAGTGGGGCAGGAGAGTATGGGTGGGTGGGGGAGCACCTTCAAACAGGCAAAGAGGAAGGGGAAGGGCAGATGTGGGCGGAAGGGTAACCTAACCGAGAAGTGGGATACCATGGGATGGTTGGTTGGTGGTGGGGGTAACCAGAAAGTAGCAGCTCAGAGACGTAAATGAATGGAATAATTAATAATAATAATAAAAAAGCACGAACGATTCCACACAGGTCACAGATATCAGAATCAAATTAAATCCATTGTAACAAGAGTCCATGAAAGGATGTCCTGTCTTTCAAGATAAATATGAACTAACCTCCTATATGCAAATGTTGAGGACATGTGAAGAAACCTCTGCTGCCTATCTTCATAACCAGATCATTCAAAACACTGCACAGCACCCACTGTATAAAATGCCAGCGAAAGCCAGAAGATTCATTTAAAAGCACAGCTCCTACAACACTGAGATTAGTTCCAGGATGGAGCAGCCATAAAGGCTGAAACAACATTCATCATAAATGGTGCATTTTCAATGAGAAGTTATGCATTATCTTTTTTTTGTTGTTTTGTTTTAGGTTTTTGGTTTTTTTGTTTTTTGTTTTTTTCAAGACGGGGTTTTTCTGTGTAGCCCTGGCTGTCCTGGACCTCACTCTGTAGACCAGGCTGGCCTCGAACTCAGAAATCCACCCACCTCTGCCTCCCAAGTGCTGGGATTAAAGGCATATGCCACCACTACCCGGCATATATTATCTTGAAACAAACACAAAAGCTTCACGATTTCAGGAGAAAATTAAGTTATATGTAAACTGAAAATTGAACTATTCAATAATAATTATTAAAGAATTAAAATGGATAAACTATCCGTGTATTCTCCCCTAGAGAACATCTCTCAGCAATACTTATTTGCTTATAGTGCTTTTGAGTAAAGTTGAGGCCCCCTGGGATTTCCAAGTTCTTCATTAGCATACCTACCTTTGGGATTCATATTTAGCTCGCATTGCGACAGTTATGCTGCTGAGACTTCCATCATGAAGAAACATACAAGGTACCACTACATAGTCCAAGCAGATTATATGTATTTATTAAGGAATATATAATACAAACACATATATGTATTATATTCTATTATTTTATGTATATATAACAACACTAATAAAAAAAGACAACAAATTTGAAAAAGAGCAGAGAGATATATGGGTGTTTGGAGGGAGGAAGTAAAGAGGATATGTGATCTAATTATAACATCAATCAATAAATAAATAATAAATAATAAAACTGTTCATGAAACTAAGGAACTTCTGGGGTAGGAGCAGCCTTCAATATTTGTTTAACTCAAGTTTCAGGTGAAGCAAAAAAGCATGAAAAGGAAACTGAAGAGATAATCACTGAAAACATCTCAAAGTAAGAAAAAGTATAAAGCCCATATTTCTGGCAACTTAAACAGCCTGAATCAGAAAGAACCATGGTGGCACTTGTAGGAAAAGAGCCACCAAGTGATGCTTGGGAGATGTATTTCCTTCACAAACAGTGTGGGGTCCGTAAGCTCAGGCAAATTATTTATCAAAGGCTGAGAGTAAAGAACTATAGATCACACATTTTATTGTCTCTAAGACAGGTCAAGAGCAAAAGATGAATAAGGACATTAAATGAAATGGATAGATTAGATTATAAGAAAACACTGAGCATCTTTCGGTAATAGGAAAGGTAGAATCATCAGAAGTTGAGAACATATACTACCTCTTCCTTTCTCCAAGGGTTTTCTTTTTCTTTCTTTTTTTTTTTTTTTACAATTGATGTATATACAAATTATGACACCATGTGATTCTCAGCAAAACTATGTTTAGAATGATGAATTTGGAATGATGAATCTTTTACTTTTATATTATTATTATTATTACTTACTATTTTTGTGTGTATGTGCATGTGCTCATGGGTTTGTGTGTATATATGTGTGCTTATGTGTATATGTGTATGTGTGTGTCACTTATATTGGTGACAGTAGAGGGCATATGAAGGCATCAGATTACCTGGAGCTAGAGTTAAATGTGATTGTGTACTGCCTAATAGAGTTGGAAACAGAATGTGGTTCTTCTATAGCTCAGTAAGTGTTCTTGAGCACTAAACCATCTCTCCAGCCCTGAAAGTATTAATCTTGATTTCTACAAACAGTAATCAAACTAACGTCTATATTAAGTATGAGAGAAATCATCATAAAATCTCTAAGAAAAAAATCCAATGAACACTCAGATAAGCAAATAAAGAAATAGTATTTTAAAAGTCTTTTGAAAAATCCCAATAGTAATGCAAGGAAAGACAGAGAAATGACAAAGAGTAAACCAAGAGAAAAACAAGTGATTATAATATACTGAAGTCAAGACGTTATCATTGTTACCTAAAGAATACATCCTATAAACTTATTAGAAACATGACAGCTGCATGAAGAGTAAATCCTGTAGATGTACTAAAAATCAAAACCATTTAGTTGGACAAAAGTATTAACTCACAGGCTTACTGTTTGCAAGGAACTTACTGAAAATCTGTTACCAATATAAAAAACCTTCTTTTACATTTACTTATTCATCTGTCTAGTGTGTGTATATGTGTATACATATATGTGTGTTTATGTGTGCTTCTTCATATGTGCTTGTGTGTCTGTATTTATCTGAGTGTCTGCATGTATGTTTGTGTGTCTGTATCTTTGTGTGTTCATGTGTGTTCATGTGTGTGTATGTGTGTGTCTATGCGTGTGTGTGCATGTGTGTGTGTATCTGTTGAAAAGAGAGTATGACAGATCCTATTCTGCTTTTGTTTTGTGGGTTCTCAGCATTGAAATCAAGTTAACAGGCTTGGTGGCAATCATCTTTATCCACAAAGGCATATTGTTGGTCTGAAAGAAAATAGTTTTTTTTTTTTTTTTTAATCATCAAGGGTAGCTATCTATATGTATGTGGTAAAAACAAAGCTTCTCAACTCTCAAAAATTTTTTAAATGTGTTTTTGGCAAAACAAAAGTGATTTTATTATAATATGCTGTTAATTAAGTATGCTTACTTTTATCCATAGATCATCATGTTATGAGATAAATACCTGTAGTACAAATGGAATAAATGAAGGAATCCAAAGAAGAATAAGTAGAGAGTACATAATAATATAAATGGAATAAAAATATAAGTGTTGTTTGTAATTACACAGATTAGTGTTAATCTTTATTTTAGTATTGTGTTAAACTAGGTGACTGCACTTCATTCTTCATTCCTTTTTGTTTTGATTTTCTTTCTTATCTTTTCTTTTTTTTTTAAACTCTCCATGTTCAGGTTTGCTATTTCAGATTTGCTAGCCTCAAAGCTGTTCAGCCTTCACAAGGAACAATATTTTCTATAAAGAATGAATCAATATACCTTTCTATATTTCTTGTTATTTCCAAACAACTGTAGTGTACCTCCT
This sequence comes from Arvicanthis niloticus, assembly GCF_011762505.2. Taxonomy (NCBI): domain Eukaryota; kingdom Metazoa; phylum Chordata; class Mammalia; order Rodentia; family Muridae; genus Arvicanthis; species Arvicanthis niloticus. The sequence goes on from NW_023046253.1 coordinate 41,637, forward strand.
GGAATAGATGCAAATGAAGTTGTAAATATTTGAATTCCATGGTCATAGCCAAGGTGAAAAGGGTCCGTGTTTTTATGTTATACTGTCTGTTCTGCTGGAAACATTAACATAATGATAAGATGTAAATTTAAATGTCTCCTTAGAGTTTTGGAATAATCTTTTAGTGTATGCTAGTATGCTGCTTGTAGAAAATTACTTTGAAATATTTAGACTACCTAACCAAGGATTTGTCACTCAGATTTGTTGTGGATGTACAGTCACAGCCACACCAAAGATACATTTATATTTTAATTAAGATGCTTGTATCTGTGAGTTTGACGAATCGTTTTCTTTCTCTGGTTATGTTTAATATGTAGATTATTATACAAAATCCTAAATACAAAGGGAGAAATGAAAGTGCCAGTTGAGAACCAGAATTTATCTCTTTTTCCTTTTCGATTCAAGATGCTCAATGTGATCAGTAGCTTCACCCTCCAACTACTATCCCTTCCTCAGTGTGATGCATTGTCCCTCCTCATAAATGAATTATTACTTTTTAAGTCATTTTTGGTCACAGTGATGCAAAACATGTAAATGACTTACCGTATAGCCAGACATAATTGTGAAAATACTGCTTCTGTTTTGCTTGTAATGACAGACTTTCCATTGCATCTTTTCATCTTTAAAAGTCATTCTGCTATAGATTAAGAGTGAAGCTAGTAATTGCATGTACTAGAATAGTCAATACACTTGTGGTACAAACTTGGCTCAATTGTGGGCAAAAAGTAATTTTGGGGAAGATGAGTAGGTTTTCAATAAATAGTTCAATAGCATTCATTACCATGAAAGAAAACAAATTCCAAGTATATTTGAAATAAAATGAAAAACTTGAACTGCAACGAGCATGGCTAGTTTAAAACTCAACACCTACCATTTATTTTCTGGTAATATCTTTATGACAATCCTTTTTATCTTTCTACATTATGTGTGAGAGAAAACTTGAAAAGACACTTTTGACGTACTCTTTTTAAAGGAGGTAAAAATAGTAATTTATAAAACTCATGTTAATTTATTCTATATCTTGTATACTTGAAATTTCATTTAACACTTAAAATTTGTTTACATATCTGCAGACTTTTAATACACATGAGTATTAAATATACTGGCTACATATAGATATTATATTATTTCTGAGAACCATTTATACTTGTCACATCATAATTTAGCTCAGTGTGTGTGTGTGTGTGTGTGTGTGTGTGTCTGCTACTTCGGTAATAATATGAGCATAAGAGAGTACTGCTTTTAGCAGTTTCATTTGGATATTTTATATATGATACTTTATACTTATATTTTTTACTCACTGAAAGTAATTTAATTAATGAGGTTCTTTTTTAGTTCATTGAGAATTTATACAATGTGTATTGATCACATTTACGCCCTCTTAACTCCTCCTATACCGATCCCTTCTTCCATACTTGCTGTCTTAGGGTTTTATTGCTGTGAAGACACACCATGACTATGGCCACTTTTATAAAAGACATTTAACGGTTGGCTTACAATTTCAAAGTCTCAGTCTATTATCATCATGGCAGGGCGGAGGGCAGCATCCGGGCAGATACAGTGATGAAGAAGGAGCTTAGAGTTCTACATCTGACTGACTCTTCTGCACTGGGTGGAGCTTGAGTACCAGGAGCCCTCGAAGCCTACATATAGAGTCACATACCTCCTCCAGCAATGCCAAACCTATCTCAACAAGGTCAAGCATCTTTAAATCACCCACCACCACACCCACACTATTTGTTCTATTTTAGTGGATATTAAATAGTTTATTTTTTAAAATTCTGCTTCAAATGGGAAATAATTGAAATACAAAATGATAACAATGCCATAGTAAAAATTAATATCATGTAATCTTCCTATGAAACTTAAATTTATTAGGTTCCTAATTATCTAAAGATTATAAAATACAGCAGTGGGCAACCAAACATATAAATAATTTCTTCATGTACAGATACAATTTTATAATAAAACTAAAATGACAATAAAACAATTTAAAACATGAATATTGCATTATGATAATAGGTGTTGAAGCTGACTATATTCTGCATATTGCTTTATTCCTGAAACTCTCTGAGGCTTTAAAGTATAAGATTTACTTCAGTGTGTGTGTCTAGTGGGTTAAGCATACCAGATATTCATATATGCATGGAAAGCACACATTTTCATCTTTATTTTAATATTTCATTTCCAAAGCCACAACTTGTTTGTTTTTTAGCATACATACCCATTAATGATTCTGCTGCAATTACTCCGGGAACACATGTTCCTGTGGGGATTATACTATCTAATCAGAGGAGATTCTTCTGTGTAATTCCACGGCTAGCTACTTTCATGTTTAAGGGATTTATGGTGCTTCTTTTTGATGCAGATACACCAGAAAGATCTGAAAGATATGTAGCTTGAAAGTGGCTTACAACTTAAGAAAAAGGTATTTTATTCCCAGAGAGGTAGCAATAAGAAATAAAATTAATACAAAGTCAGATGTATTCAAGTCATATATTTCCAAAGGATAAGTACATTTTTCACATTAAAAACCTTAATGATGTTTATATTTTGGTCAGTATATTTGTAATAGACTTCTAATATGAAAATTTACAAATAGAATACAGTTTAATTTTAAATTTGTGTTGATAAATTTCCAAAATACAGGTAGTTCAGACAATAAAGTGCATGAGGACTGAAGTTAGATTTCCAGAAGCTATGTAAATATTCAAAAACTTGATGGTGCATCCTAGGAGTCCCAGTAATAAGGAATCAGGAATAAAGGAACACATTTTCAAGCCTATAGTAACTAGCAAGTTCCAGGCTAATGAGAAACTTTGTCTCAAATGATAAAAATGGTTTGGTTGACGATGTTACCTGAGATTGTCCTCTGGTCTCCATACCCTTGCAAATACACATGCATCAAAACCCACACACAAACCAATACACATGTGGAATCTCCCTCCCCCAACCCTACCTCTCTCTTTCTCTCTCAATATATATATATATATATAATATATAATATATATATATATATATATATATATATATATATATATAAACACATACATACATACACACACACACAGGAACACACACCTACATATTCCTTCTCTCTCTCTCTCTCTCTCTCTCTCTCTCTCTCTTTCTCTCTCTCTCATACACACACATATACACAGAGAGACACACAGTAACACAGTAACACATACCTACACATATACATTAAATTTTGTTGTAATTACTAGCTTATAATAATGATTGAATCATTTGTGTATGTGTTAATCAAAATTATTTGTTAATTAAAACTTAGAATTACATGTCTTTATTGCACAAGGTTTTGTGCTAAATGCATAAAAATTTCAGTTTATTATAGCATGATTATTCTTAATTTTATTGGTTTATTTTTCTGTACTTGGTAAATATATTGTTTTCTAATGAAGGTCTACTTTTTTTCTTTATGATCTTAGCTTTTATTACTTCTCTGTCTAATTGTAAGTTTCGCTGTATTATTTAAATATTAGAATGCACAGCTTAACATTTTTAATGCAGGTCAATCAGTACAGAATTTAAAGGTTATATCACTTCTTTCACTGCATAAATCTTTCTTGGAAAAAATAAAACAGTGATTGAGCTGTGACATCAATTTTTTTCTGTGCTTTGCTACACTTGTGATACGACTAAATGGTCAGAATCAATATACTTGAAACATAGAATTAGGTGGGCAACAAGTTTGTACATGTGATCTTCAAACACACTGGCTTGGTTCATGAGTGAACTTCAAATTAGAATAGCCACTTTGAATAAATGTCCTTTCACTCTTCAGGAAACACTTCTCTTGAGACTCAGAATGTGTGACTGTGCCTGTACTTCTATTCCTTCCTCTCTTAGAGTTGCTGTAGCTCTGCATTCAAATCTGTATATCCCAAACTACCTCTATCCCTTTCTCTTCTTATACAATATGTATATTCAATATATCTAATTATATATTTCCCTTCTGATTATTAGACACGAAGACAACACATACAAGTTATTGTTCAATAAACTGGTTCTTCACGAAGGAATTAATGTATGCAATACTATGGTTTCAAACTGTAATTAGAGGAACATAAATCTTCATCTGAACTTTGTTATTCTTCTCAGAAACATCGTCATCCATAATGTGGATTAATCTTATAAATTTGTAAAGAGATTTTTTAATACAATGATTGCTCCCTGCCACAGTTTATTTATGTTTTAATATAGCACTAAATTTTAAATACTGACTTTGTGTGTTATGTCCTCAATTTCTCAGGTTTTCATACAAATATCATGGTCAATTATAAGTACTTGCAAATCTTTCATAGTCTTTCTGATTTAACTCCGGTCTGTTGTCCCCTACTGCTTTCCGTATTTGACCCTGCACTCCAGTTACTGTAGACCATCTGCTCATCCTAGAACATGTCAGACTACATCATACTTAAGGGAGCTTAAACTGCTATTACTTCACAGGGTCAGTCCTTTTCTCAAGGTATCTGCCCTGACAATGTCTAAATTTTGGTATCTTTGGTATCAAAATTTAACCTACCATAGAATTCAGTCTAAGCAAATTTTGTACAATTACTTCTCACACAGTTCTTTCTTCTCCTAATGTTGCTCAAAGAACACAGTATTTTTTTTTAATCACAGTATGTTTTTAAATGTGGAAGAGCCATCCACTAAAGTACGGGAATTACACACATGATCACTAAAAAAAAAAAAAAAAAAGAAAGAAAGAAAGAAAGAAAGAAAGAAAGAAAGAAAGAAAAATAAAAAAAAAAGAATGGCTCTCCCTCTCTAGCAAGTATAAATTTCCAAGAATAAGGAGTAGATAAGGATAAGGAGTAGAGCCTGGAAATATGTATTGACCTATTTTGTAATATTGATTGGCTTGACATTGTACACATATGGGCAATACTACGCTAACTCTGTAGGCTATGAAGGCAAAACACAAATTTGGTGGTGAATATGTTCAGAAGGATGAGGGAAAATGTGACACAAACACACACACATATATATGGTACCCCTCTAACACTAGAACTGGAAAATCAGGGACAGGTGGATCACTGGAGCCAGCCTAATGTATATAACAGCTCTGAGCCAGTAAGAAACTCTACCTCAAAGAGAGAGAGAGAGAGAGAGAGAGAGAGAGAGAGAGAGAGAGAGAGAGAGATTCTTTCTCTAACCTCCACACATAGGAGCACAGATGTACACACACATATGAGGTTTCATATAGCAACATCTATAAACCAATATAAACATAAACACATGGCTCCAGTGTACTTAGGAAGTTGATCTTACTAGCATGTGGGAAGAACAACTGCCATGAAAAAGATGCTCTAGTGTGGACTTGAAAAGGATGGAGAACATTGGGCCAGAGGAAAGGATTCATCCTCAAAGGAAATAGCTCGGAAAAAGAACTGAGTGTCGGCTTTATTGGAAGGTGTAGGAGGCAATGTAGGTAGGATTAGGCTTGATGAGTTAGGAGAGCTACAGGCATTTCTTTTTCTGAGGACTTATTTCTAGTGGTCTGTTATTTGTCTCTGGGATGGTTAAGGAAGAAAAGTCCCTGATATATAACAGCCACATATATGATGTGGATCAAAATAGGAGCTCTGCTTCAGTGAATAGTCATAAAATAAAACCAAACAGAACAAAAACAAACATAAACAAACAAATTAAAACATGTGAGTGGGCCAGCAGTACCACTTAGTCTGGAGGTTGAGGGTTTCTTTAACACACACGTTCAAAACCAGCTTGAATTATATTGTGAGACTGTGTCTTAAATTTAAAACAATTAAACAAAGACTAGAGAGATCCAGTAAAGGGAAGCCCTCAACCTTGAGCACATTTCCTTAGGTGTCAAACTGGTATAAATTAGAATATTTAAAACATGATGAAGGGACATGACATTTATGGGATTCAGAAATTATGTAGAAGTTTTCCCTTACTAAGAATATTTTATAATTACATGCCTTTTATATATTAGAGATAGGTGTATAGTTTGGGATATATTCCAAGTCACTGAAATAATTTCCAAACATAGTAATTGCTTCATAATGATCTCAAATTGTCTACTTAATTTGTAAATTTTAATTTCCATGTCATTCCTACAACTACAAGGACTGATACGATCCTCCAGTGGATTATTTTATTTCCTCAAATACGTAGTTTCTGTTTTTTGACTTAAAGGAAGACACCAAATCCCATTATGTTGGCGTGGATGTTTAATAAATGTAATTATATGGAGACCAGTTAAACTGGAGGCAAAACAAACCATGAGCAAATTACAGCACTAAATGGATTCTTCCCACCATTATGAATATATAATCTTTATTCCACTTTTCTTTCTAGTTGATTGTCTCTCTTGAGGTCAGTGAGAAAAATTTACATAGTTGCCTTTTATGTTAATCTCTTGAGGTAAACTCTACAAAGCTATCAGAAAATGAAAAAAATCATCTGATTAATTGTTTCTGATGTTGAACAATTAGAAGAAACCAATCATTTGCATTTTAATAACATTGTAACCATCTGTTAAATGAATACATTAATCTTGATTAGCTTGGTTCCTGACACTTGCAGTCAGGGCTTACTCGTGTATACAAGGATGCTCAGAGTTTTAAAGTCATATATAGCTTTAGTTTCCACAGTAAAATGTAACTTCATTTGCTGATAGAGTACAGAAAAGAAATAGAAGATGAATTATTATTGCAGAAACAAAAATTCAGAGAAGGAATCAGATAATTTGAGTTAATAAAGCAATGATTTCATCTGTTTTGTTACATAAAACTTAATGTAAATCATTGTGTTGCTGGCCAATGACACAATCGTAGTTGCTTTTTTCAACAAAAGTAAAGTTTAAATTAGACAACTGTAGCCAAAATATTGTCCTTCAAACCTGTGAGAGGAAACATAAAACCATTCAATTAATATCAAACCACTCTGCCATGTCATTAACATGAAGATTAAGAGCCCATTTTACTGTCACATCCTAACAAATTTCATTTCCTCCAAATGTTCCCTTTGTGATTTTATTGCTCTGACAACACTATTCATTTCATTTATAATTTTATTAATATTACCTAACAGTGCTTCACACATACGCATTTATGATTTTTTATGTAAAAAACTCTTAAGAAATGAGACTTTCTTTGTTTCTAAATAATAACACAATAGCTCAATAGATCACAAATTGACAGTCAACACGTAGAACTATCTAAATCCTTACTTGTTACTGAAAATGCTACTAAAATTTCTACTTGTTGCAGTAAATATAAGTAGAAAGAAGTAACATTTTTATAGCAACAGTTGAAGAAGTAGAAAAAAAAAACCTGGGCATGTCTTGATGGTACATGCTTTAATCCCAGAACTCATCAGGGAGACAGGGATCTCTGTATATATGAAGATGCCCTAGTCCCACATAGCAGTTCCAGATCAGCCAAGACTATAGAGTGCATCCTTGTCTCAAAACAGTCAACCAAGCAAACAAAACAAGAATAAAGGAAAAATATAACAACAGAAGCAACAACAACATCAACAAAAACCTTTCTGTTTGTAGATCAGCACTATGTTCACATTGAAAATCTCAACTAATGTTCAGCTGTAGGGTCCAAGACAAAGTCTCAATTTTTCATGCTATTGGCTCTAGGGTTAATGTATGATGGAAAAATGTATCTATTTTTTGTTTGAACAAATTATTTGTAAAGGAGTTACTCATGACATACAATGTATAAAGGATAGAGAGGTGGTTTAAATATGCTTGGCCCAGGGAGTGACACTTTTAAGAATTGTGGCTTTTGATAGAATATGTGTTGCAATGTTAGAGAAAGTGTAGCCTTGTTGGAGGAAGAGTGTTACTGTAGGGCAATGAGACTGTTGTCCTAATCATGTGGGAGTCAGTCTTCTCCTAGAGTCCTTCAGATGAAGATGTAGAACACTCAACCCTTCCTATACCATCCCTGCTTGGACTCTGCCATGTTTCTGCCTTAATGGTAATAGACTGAACTTTTGAATCTGTAAGCCAGCCCCAACTAAATTTTGTCCTTTTAAGTGTTGCCATGGGTATGGTACCTCTTCACAGAAAAGGAAGCCCTAACTAAGACAGAAAGTCTGTTCAAAAACTATTTCTTCCATTGTGTAGATTTCCATGTTAAAATAAAAGTAAATCACTCCAAACTTAAAATTTATATCCAGTTCATATCTCATCTAATATCATTGAGATCAGGTGGTGAACTGAGTGAGAACTTCCTCTTGTAAGCTCAGGAACTTGAACACTTTGTCCTCAGGAGATGTTTCTGTTTAGAAAGTTTCTAGAGATGAAGGAATGGGTAGGGTTGATTTTAAGAGTGTATAGCTGATTTCTGCATTAAATCAATCTAACCACTTCCTGAGTTTGGATGACAATATGCTCTCTTACTACCCTGCAAAGATTGCTGCACTAACGCCTCTGCTGCCATGATGGGAGTCATAAGCCAAAGTAGAGTTTTCCATAACTAACTTTTGTTCATAGTGTTTATCACAGCAGCAAAAGTAAGAACAACAAAATAACTCATGAAGATAGCGAAAGAAGCAGAGAATTATCACAGAAATTTCTCAGAGCAATACATTTAAATTAAAAATCAATATTTCAACAGGACCAATATTTCAAATTTTAACCCATGTGGCAGTTTATTGTATGAAGGATTTTCTTGAATATAGTGTTGGAGAATAGTATTCTAAACATGCATACAGTTTTCACTCTGAGCTCTCTGAGACTCATGAGCTTCAGTTAGTATGGATTTTGTAGCTCTCATCCCCTAATAATATAATTAAAATTTCAGTTGCTATGGTTTATAAACTGTATTTGCATAAATTAAAACTTATTTCTGGCTTTTTAGTTTTCAAATTGTTGTGTAAATAACAGCTTACCATCATGACCAATCCTATGGCTCCTTTCAGAGTCTGTCATTCACTGGCCACTGTGCATCTGTTCCAGTGTCCTTGCACATTGAGTAGACAGTGTGGTTGCTTTTTCACCCACGTCTCCTGATGATAAACCATATGACATTTATGAAACGTGAATAGTTGAAAGAGGGTGTTGGTGAACAAAGATGAAAATGCAGCTTACAAAGCTGAAATGTCTTCTGGAAAGGAACATAGAGACGAGTGCAGACTTATAACAGAAACAGAGACCACAGAAGTGTGGGCACTGGCAAACTGGAGGGAAACCAGACAGGAAAATGTAGGAAATGACCATGGCAAGGTTTGTGACAGGTCTGAGGAAGTGGTGAGACAGAGGCACCTAAGAGTTATTTAGCCATTCTGAAACCTAACCCAGCCATATTTCAAAAATGCTTAAGGCACAGAGAATTGAACACTTGAAGTCAATCCAAAATTGGCATTGTAATGGTGATGGTCTGGAATGGCATAGAGAAGATAGAAGAAACCCAAATAAGCCTTTTAAAGAAACTCAAAGACCATGCAATTAGTCTATGGAGAGAATTAAAACATTTTAACACTCATTAATATTTTAAAAAATATAGCTGTGTCTATATATTGACTAACTAGTTGTCTAGTTAGAAATATTGACTAACTCATTTCTGTTGCCTTTTTGTGTGTATACACACAGCAGTGATTTTAGTCATTTTGCCCATCCAGTTTCAAATTTCAAGAACAATTATCTGCTAATTGATTATTAAGGTTATTGGGTTGTATAGAGTTCATTTTGGTCAGTTATCTCTGTAGTCTAATATTTTATGCAACAAGGACATTTTCAGCAATCACCAAGAAGGACTAGTGAGTGATAACTTGTGGTGTGTGTGTGTGTATCCCTAAATATAATATATTTAATTTGTATAATGTTACTTGGATATAAGGTTTTAGAGTTGACCATTTGGCACTGGATTAAATATTCTCGTAATAAAGGAACAAATGATCAACAGACAACACAGAAGTTATGAAGGAGGGTAGAGTATGAATATCTGACAATTTTTTTCTCCCTGGATATATCTACATAGTTTTAAATTTTTACTTTTTTGTATTGTTCATATCTCCCTTTAATTTTGTCAAGCTTTATTAATATTACTCACATTGGACATTTTGGACATGGTTGAGATTAAACTCAGGACCACACATTTTAGATGAGTGTTCTCTCAGTAGGCTAAACATGAACCTCTGGTTGCATGCTTACAGGTGCAATGTCCTTCTGAGTTTGACAATAATTCCTCTAATTCCTTTACTTTGGGGCTTTTAAATTTATTTATTTATTTATCTATTTATTTATTTACATCAAACTCTACTCCCTTTCCCAGCACCTCCCTCAGAGAGACCCTCCCTCCATTTCCCCTTCACCTGTGAGTGGGTAGGGCTCCCTCTGGGTACCCAAACCCTGGTGCATCTAGTCTCTGCCAGGATGGGCAGATCTTCTCTCACTAAAGCTAGACAAGGCAGTCGTGTTAGAGAATGGATACCACAATCAAGCTACAGCTTCAGGGAGAGACTCAACTCCAGTTTTTTTGGGGGGCTCACATGGATACTGAGCTGCTTGTCTGCTACATATGTGCTGGAGGCCTCGTTCAAGTACGTGTGTATTCTCTGATTGAAAGTCTCTGAAAGCTCCCGTGGGTCCAGGTTTATTGACTCTGTTGGTCCTCCTGTGGGGTTCCCATCCCTGAAGCTGTTGCCTGTCTGTAGAATAATTTCCCCTAACTGTGCTGTCTTGTCTGACCTTGTGGGAGAAGAAGCACCTAACCCTGTAGAAACTTGATGTGACAGGGTGTGAGGTGTAGCCAGGGAGTTCTTTGCTCTCTCAGAAAAGGGAAGGAGGGATAAGAGATGGACTGTGGGAGGGGGAACCGTGAGTTGGGATATCTACAACTGTTAACTCATTACTGATATTACATCTTCTGTGAACCCTTTGACAGTTTTGCATCTAAAATAGATGGGCAGTGACTTCTTCTGTCTACTGATCTCCACTCAGGTGATAGTAAGGTTAAATAAATCACACAGCAGATTCTACATTGGGCAGTTCTTAGGAAATGACTCCATGTAAGTTAGTCTTCAGACTGGTATATCTTTTATAAAGAATGAAAACATTTTAGTTGCCAATATTCCTGATACTTTTAAATCACTAGACAGTATATTTTAATTTCATTAATTTTCATTTCCCATTGCTTATAAACAACGATAAAACATTCTACATTTTCTAACGACTTTTTAAAGTTGAAACAAAACCAAACAAATTAAGAACTCCTAGCCCTTGATTAGTAAGGAATCTGGTATTTACATTTAAATACTTACATGTATTAAAAAATCTACATTCACAATTACCTTCTTTCATGATTGGGAGATATTAATTTGTCTTCTCTAGTTTAAGGAATGACTCGAGCAGTTTTACATCAATCATCTTCAAAGGTTTCCCTGACATGTTTGATGTCAGTGACAGCTCCCAAATTTTTGTGTGTGATCTGTTTTGGGTATCTTTAGAGTTTAGGTTTAAAGTATCCTTCAGAAGTGTAGGCTTGTGTGTTTTTCCACATATTTGTGTGGTGCTCTTCAAATTCCCTAAGCCTGAGGATTGACTCTTCTATTAGTTCTAAAATTGCCACAGGTCATTGTTCTCCAGATACTTATATTGGTATTTTTGTCCCTTCTATGTTTACTTCTTCCTTTGCTTTTGACATATCTTTTTAAATTCTGCATATACATATGGTTATGTGCATAAATGGGCCTTATATATGTGCCTGGAGGCCATAGGTCAATACTAGGTATCTTTTTCATATGCTCTCCATCTTGCTTTTTGAGGTAGGGACTCTCATTGAACAAGGAGCTCATGAACTCTCCCTGGATGACTGAATGGTGTTCTGTGAGTACCAGCTTGTTTCTATTATCCTAGCACTAGAATGGCAGGAATTACCAACAAGCCATGCTTTTATGTGGCTGCTGAGACTAGGACCCATATCAGCAAGCTTTTGCAGCAAGGACATTGATTATTGAATCATCTCCCATTCATTCTCATTCTCTATAATCACGTAGTATTTAATATTTCAAGTGTCACTTAGATTATTCTTTTCTTCTGCTTGTTGAGGTGTATACAGCTTAGATTATTTGTCCTCAGCTATTTATAATATTCCATTTAGACTTTTCTTTTATTGTTAAAAAGTTAAAGATGAAAATAAAAACAAATATGTCACATATAAACATTTATATATAGTATAAACTTTCACATTACAGCTATGCAATAAGTTGCATATATTTTTTATCTCTAACACATTTATGTGTTATGTGTATGTGTATGTGTGTGTGTTAAAAACAAATAGGTGTAGACACATGGTAGACTCATTATGAAACCCATTCTGGTCTTGACATCACTATGTAGTCCAAGATTCTATCAACCTAATAGTTGTCCTGATCCAACCATCTCTATATGAGAATCATATGTACAAGTCACCAGCATGACTGTAAAAGTTTGTAGTTCTGGATTATCTGTATTCTTTCTTGAATTTTCAAAGTGTTTATTATGAAGTTGTGTGTGAGAGCAGATGGGGAAAGTCTGGGAAAAATAGAGGGAAGAAAAAAGCATAATCAAAATATACTGTATAAAATCTATTTTCTTTTTTAAAATATTTATTTATTTATTTATTTATTTATTTATTTATTTATTTATTCATTCATTTTATATCCTACTCACTTCTCCCTTTCCCAGTCACTCCTTCCCACAATCTTTCCTCCTTCTCCCTCCTTTTCTCTTCTGAGCAGGTGGGGGCACCCCTGTGTATCCAGCTCACCCTGGCATTTCAATTCTCTGTGAGGCTAGGCACTTCCTCTCCCACTGATGCCAGACATGGCAGGCCAGCTAGAAGAACACATCCCATGGACAGACAACAGCTTTTGGGAAAGTTCCCTGCTTCATTTGTTAAGTACCCACACGAAGACCAAGCAACACATCTGCTACGTATGAATGAGGAGGCCTAGGTCCAGCCCATGTATGTTTTTGGTTGATGGTTCAGTCTCTGAAAGCCCCAAGGGTCTAAGTTAGTCTATTCTGTTGGTCTTCCTACAAAGTTCCTATTCCCTTAGGGGCCTGCAATCCTTTCTGCTATTCTTCCATAAGAGTCTCCAAGATCCATCCATTGTTTGGCTGTGGGTGTTTGCATTTGCCTGTGTCAGCTGCTGGTTGAAGCCCCTTTGAGGACAACATGGTCTGTCTGCAAGCATAACAGAGCATTAGGAATTAGCGCTTGCTCGTGGAATGGGTCTCAAGTTGGACTGGTTATTGGTTGGGCACTTCCTCAGTTTCTGATCCCTCTCCCATGCTTGCATTACTTGTAGACAGGATAAATTTGGAGTTGAAAGTTTTGTGGGTGGATGGGTTGCATTTATTTATTTTTCCCTCATTATTTCACAACTAATGTCATAGTTTGCAAATATATCTTATAATAATAGTTTTCTTTAAGTACTTTTCTTTTGCTTACCTTGCTTTTGCATGAAAAAATCTATTTCTCTATATAGATTTTGAATATTTCTTGCAGTGTATCTTGAAATTCATAGCTTCCATTTGTTCTGCTCATCATGAGAAGAGAATGTTGATGAAACTGAGGAAAGAGTTTTTATTTTCAGTATTGTATAGATACAATGGTATCTGTACAATAAATAAAGTGGGTAACCTTTGCTATCACTCAAATGTGTCTGCCAGTCTTCCAGTGTTACCCTTGTAATTACCTTTGAAACCTTTAATTAGGAGTTCTTTTACTCCTAATACTCTCAATAATTCCTATTCTAGAGGTTTATGAGATTCTGTCTTCAAATACACTTATATGTACTTATATAGCCCCTTATGTATGTTAATATTAACCATGTATTTTCTAGGTTATTAGGTTAATTTTAAACTAGAAGAATACCCTCTGGGTATCAGCATAATAATAAGCTATTATAAATGTTATGTAACTTGCTACTTCTCTTGTTTCAATAACTAATATGTTTCACTATCCATGGAAATAGCATTTTGTAAATCTCTTTGACTTTTGCATATCAATCATAAAAATATTGCTAAGTGGAAATTATTTTATTTTTCTGTATCTTACTTGCTACAGTTTTACATATGTGAATGTGTCTGGAAGGTTTTTTTCTAAAGTTCACTTGAATATCCATCAAACATGTATATGTTTATTTGCATTTTTAACTTTCTTGTTTGAAATGAAATAGCTATCAAAAATTATTTGAATAAAATGTAATTTCTACATGGACAAACTGTTATGCACAAACTTTTCTGTCTTAAAATATCTTGGAAGTGAATGAGAGAAAGAGAATGATCTAAGTTAGTATGTATGATCAATTTTAAGTTATCTTAACTTGCTTTATATTATCAAATATCAAAATTTACCTGTCAAAATCTGTCTAGATATTGAGCTACTAATTATCTGACCAGCCCCCACCCCAAAAAAGTGAAACTTAAAAGCAACTGGCTCTACTTCTATTCAAATGAAGACATGAAATTTTTTGAAAGAATGATAAGTAATAACTGGCTATAATTAGATAAAAATTGCATGAACTTGGAATTGAGGAAGACATAGCACTATTCCTTGTTACAAGCAATCTGTACTTCCAATGTTTCTGATTAATACTCTCAGATGAAAAAATTATATCAAGACATTTTTAGCCATATTTATTTACTCTATCAGTTTTACATATTTTACCTAATTAACTGACTGTCTTGTTTGAAAAATTCTGCTCATTAGTTAAATAAAATAAAACATAGAACTAGCTATCTTGGAGGCACGTGAGATATGTTTCCTTTGCAATCCATATCTGTTTAAAAAATCTTTAGTAAATCTCACTGTACTGCTATGAATTAGTCACTGCAGTATCTACTTCATTAAGTGTGAATATAATTCAGAAATACAATTGTATGTTAATATTACATAGGTACATACATACACAGATGATCTTACATATAATTCCTTTAATGAATTGTCATTAAAGACCATCTAGGAAAATAAAAATGTATATCTGGATGTATTTCCTTAAAACATAAAGGAAGAAAGAAATTTTACTAATTCTACTGAGAAAAAAAATCCTAGTGTGTTACAGAGAGGAATATTTTTTGAATAAAGGTAATAAAGGTATTTTCCTCTGTATTAAAACTGTGTTTATGAATGGTTCCTGAGTGATCAATAAAGTTATTTCATTGTAAAACTGTTTCAAAACTTTGAGATGAGATAAAGATTCCTATAATGGATTCTCTAACATAAGATGTCATAACCTAGTTAGAAAATAGTTGATAAATTACATTTAATTTAACTTTTGACTGAGTATTCTTTGATTAAAAATGCATTGTAAACTAATTAGAGAGTTTACATTTTAATGTTCATGCTGTACAAGCATCAGAGCCTCTTTGGGGCTATAACATAAAGAAGCTAGATGTCATTGCCATATCTGTCACCCTAGCAAAGTGAGAGGAGATATGGGTAGTTTCCTGGACTTGTTCACCAGACAGTTTATTCAACCCCTGAGTGCTTTTGTGAATGAGAATCTTAAAATGATCAGTCCTGAAATCACACTTATATAAATAATACTAAACATATACATACTAAGATGGTTGTAGCTATACATGTATTTTACAAATACATGTAATAATAATTGTTATTATTATTATTATTATGAAAATAAGTCATCCATTTGAGAGAAAGAGGGAGGAGGTTAAGGAGCATGAGTGTTGGCTGAACAGGTATATATCATATACATACATGTATATATGTATATATACATATATGTCATATATATATATATGACATAGTATGTAAAAGTTGAGGCAAATATGTCATCCACTACTCTTCATTTTTATGTACACATGGATGCATGTTTCTCCATATGCACAGATACACACACATACCTTACTCTACCTTTCCTCACACTCATCAAAAAGACATAATTGAACCAGATATCATCAAGTAATTTTTTATCATTTGTGATTAAAATTGACAGATGATAAACTATTTTTGGAACTTTTTAAGGTATGTTATTTATACCCCTCAAGTGATGGTGCTGTGAATCAGAATTTGAATAGTAATAAACAGGAACATGTCTGACTGAAGAATGATTCAACAAGAATCCATGGATTTGCAGTATTTCATTTGGAATCTTGTAAGGTTGCTCAGTTTCCTGATGCTACTGAAGAGACATCACCATTCAGAGTGGCAGAGAGCAATAATTTTGTCTGTTGCATAGATTGTGAAGTGGAATCACCTGGCACTTGTACAATATTAGCATAATGCAGAGCTAGAGTTCAGTGTGTGGCTGAGAGAAGAGGAGAAAACACAAAGCAGGTGGCTGATTCTCCATGCAAATTATTCTTTGAGACTAATAATTTTTCTTTGGTGGAAAAAGAATAAATTCAGTGTAGGTTAAGGTAAGACACTGTGTGCTCATTAAGTGTAACTGTGGACCATTCAGTGAGGCCAATATGAATAAAAAGAGATTTTGATAATTGTCCAAGGTATAACAGGAAGGATGAAAAACCATTAAGTTATTAATCATCAATAGAAGGGTTTGAGAAAATGTAGGAAGTTTTACGCAAACTCCCTTCTTTTCTGTGTGATATTAACCATTCACACATCATTCTAAATTTACTTAGTCTGTTAGCCTCTAATATTTCAAAGGGGATATTACACAGGGTTTTCAACATGAAATATTCTATCCCATATTCTAAAACCAATGTTTTAGTGATAGAGGTACAAAAACTTCTCAGGCTGGCACCATGAAAAAAATTTTGACAAATCTGCTGTCTGGGTTAAAACCCTATGAAAGACTTTGAATAAAGACTTCTGTCTAAAAGACAACATCACTTTCACCTGCAATTATGATAAAATGCTTCAGAAATATCAAGTGTCTTTTCCACTAAAATTGATATCTTATGAACATTGAAAATAAATTGGTATTCTGGCAATCAAAGTGGTCACCGAGAAGGCTAGGTTCCCAGTGGTACTCACTTTGGTCAAGTGCAGTGTATATGGTTTATATGCACATTTTATAGGAAAAATAATTAAAATATAAATGAAGAATGTTAACCCCAGATGAAAGAATAAACACTTGATTATGTAAAAAATTCATACTATATAGTTTTCTGATATCTTCTCCCCATATTTCTCTATCTTATTCATGTTTAAATATCCTTGAATCTACTTTGTATAGACAAACTTTGGCTTCAGTTTTTAAAATTTTCTGTAACTGAAGTCATAGAGTAGATTATTTTTGAGGGTCTGGCTTCTGTCACTCAAGAACACTATGTAGATTTTGCTAGTAAGTCTCATTTAATTATTGGAAAATACTTTTTATTAATTTTTAATATTTAATCATTGTAACTAAAGCTAGTATAAACACTATGGTGTCTTGAGTAAGAAGTGTGTTTCATAGGCTCATGTATTGGAACACTTAGTCCTGAGCTGTTGGGTTGTTAGGGAGGTTTGCACAGCATTTAGGAAGTAAAGCTTAGGTATGCGAAGTGCATTACTGTGCTGGATTTGGAGGATTGTCTCTTGCCCCACATTCTTCTCTCTTTTTCTGCTTCTTGTATTTGAATTAAAATGTGATCAACCATCTTTCTGATATGACTGCCATGATGGTTCGTATATACTTGGCCCAGGGAGTGGCAATTTCAGGAGGTGTGGCCTTGTCAGATTAGGTGTGTCACTGTGAGTGTGGGCTTTAAGAGAGTCATCCTAGCTGCCTGGAAGTACGTATTCTGCTAGCAGCCTTCAGATGAAGATACAGAACTCTCAGCTGCTCATGCACTATGCCTGCCTGGATGGTGCCATGTTCCCACCTTGATGATAATGGACTGAACCTTTGAACCTGTAACCAAGCCGTAATTAAATGTTGTCCTTCTAAGTGTTGCCTTGGTCATGGTGTCTCTTCACAGCAGTAAAAACCTAACTAAGATACCTGTCATACTTTCCCTGATTATTGCCATGCCTTGCCCATTTATAATAAAAACAATACCTCTAAATCATGAGTTATAATAAGTATTTCTCCTGTTTCCTTCTGTCTTCTCTTCTTTCATCCTCCCATTCTCTTGAATTGCTAAAGGGTACAGCCTAACTTTGAGTCCATTATTAGTTTTACAAAGTTAGGATCCTCTTGCCTCAAGCATATGATAAAAATATGACCTAAAACCAGAAGGACCCTAAAATTAATCTTTTTCTTATTTTCAGTGGATGGATGCTTGAGATGCAGTTATTTGCCTTTCTTGTTTGGTTTTGTTGTTTTGTTTTGTTTGGAGGGTGTTTCCCGGAATCTTCATAATGATTGAAAACCTAAATCAAAATGTATTTAATTTCATTTCATTCTCCTAATTCCTTTAGCAATTATATCTTATACTGACTTATTTATCAACTGGAAAGAACACAAATTGAATTTGCATATGTGGTGAATTACTGTGTTATTTCCTAAACTGAAAAGAAAGTCCAGAATATACTGACCTTTCATAATTCAAGATATGATAAAGTCCCTATCTTTCTCTTGCATTGGTATGAACACAGACTAAGTTTTGACAGAAGTTGAGCTGTTCTAGGTTCTTGTCTCTCACACTGAAGGGAAAGATATTGGAACACAGTGCATACTGCAAGTGTTCTGCATAACAGCAGAACAGAATCTGTTTGCATTTCAACTTTCTTGTTTTTGAGCAATACTTTGCTATCTCCTAGTTCGTTTTCTAACTTATAGTTGTGAAAAGAAATAGTTCAGTGAAGATATAATGAGACAGATACTTACTAAATAGCCTGTGTTTTCTTTAAATAAAGATAAGAAGAGCCACAGTTGGATATGGTATTTTCTTGATCACCTCTTGGAAAGTAGTCTCTGAGGTTTCAGAGATTTAAACTGAAGTTCTTCTTCATAAGTCAACAAATAAATAAACCACAAGCAAACCATAATAAATTGCTCATTCCTATTATGTTCTGGGAATACCAGGGATATGATAATTATGTATTATCAAAGACCTATTAGGCTCATACTCAAACCCTATTATGGGAAGTGCCACTCTTGAACAATTGTTTCTTGTATATATAAGAAGGCAGGTTGAATAAATCCTAGAAGGAAAGCCAGTCAACAATGTATCTGTATGGCTTTTGTAACAGTTTTGGTCTTCAGTTTCCCATCTTGAGTTTGTGCCCGATTTCCACAAGATCTACTACAAGATGTAATATGCAATAATGTCTTCCTGCCCCACCTTGTTTTTGGTTGTGGAATTTTATCACAAGGAGAGAACCCACGACTGGCACAGGAATTATTCAACGGTCCAATTTTCTAAATGCTTTGGTCACCTTCTCTGTTCTCACCACGGCAGTTCTGACCAGCTTCCACTATAATATGGGTCATCTTTTTATTAAGACTCCAAATGCTGCATAACAGTGTACTCACAGTGACTCCTACAGTTTTATGACCATGCTCATTCCTGTGTCATGCAAGAGCTTTTTATGATACTACATTTCTGTATTAAATTCATTAATAAATCAAAATTGCCTAAGAGACTGATGATACATTACACAATCTGGTTTCTTAAACTCCTAGAGGCTGGGCTTTTGAAGCCAGAACCTAGTGATAGTCTAGAAGGGTTTTGTTGTTGTTCTTTCATGAATTAGTTTATGTATCACTTTATATCAGGATCACAGCTTCCTCTCTCTTCCAGATCTCCCCCTCACACAACCCATTACCCCATTCTTCCTTCCCCTTTTTCAAAAAAGGGGAAGCTCCCACTGAGGAATCACCCATTCTGAAACAATCAAGTCACTATATTACTAGAAGCATCCTGTCCCACTGAGGCACAGATGTTTTCTCCATTTAAGAAATCCACTCTTTAAACTGTATCTCATTGCATTTTTACATTGTTGAAACAGAGCCCACTGGTTCTGTGGAGTATTTTAGGGT
The DNA here is from genome assembly GCF_011762505.2 of Arvicanthis niloticus. Taxonomy (NCBI): domain Eukaryota; kingdom Metazoa; phylum Chordata; class Mammalia; order Rodentia; family Muridae; genus Arvicanthis; species Arvicanthis niloticus. The sequence goes on from NW_023046253.1 coordinate 61,572, forward strand.
AATCAATATGTTTGTGAATGGACCAGTTATAACTTTGCTACTTCTAAAAAAACCCTTAGGTTCAAGTAAAATCACATCGGAGCTATGTTTTCAATCCTTGGATTTGAAAAGTCCAAATAACATTCAGTGAAATTTTTCTTCATTTACTGTCTTTTTACACTTTTTATTTTTACTGGCCACATTAGATTTCCCTTTACATTTTTTATCCTGTTAGTCGTAATGAAGTCCTGAATTAATTTGTTTTGCACGGATGAAATTTACCTCTACTGACAAAGCATTTAAGAGTAGTGCGTGGAGTTAGTTTCACTGCCAGCAATGAGGTAGTTAAAGACTAGCAGGAGAGATGCGATTGAGTGGACACATAGTCTTCAATGTAGTGATTTCTTATATTTCCTCATAGGCAAGCAAGTGGCCCTGTACTTGTATATAAATAAGTGTCCACATTTGTAAACACACTCAATATTTGAAAACCTTAAAGTTCCCTAATTTCAAACGTACAAGTTGTTGTCACCCACCTCAAGTCTCTTAATTATACTTGGCATTATGGACTTAACAAGGTCACACTTGACCTTACTCTGATGAATTATCCATTTCTGAACTTTGTTTAAGTCTATCTTGAGGGTGTTACCTTTCTTGCTCTGTATTAACACAACATGAGAGTCCCTTTATAATGTGCCACTGAACCCCTGAGGCTCTCGCACTTGGCTTTTAAATCTTGATTAATACCAAGAATTGCATGGTGTCTTTAGATTCCTTCACAGCTCCAGGCTGTGGCATTTGAGTCTTGAGTCTCTATAATTAGAATTTTCCTCTGAGTTCTTAATCTACCAAACTGCCCCATTCATCAGGTGCTTTCCCCCCAGTTTTCTTCATGTACTTAAGATCAGAAAAGTTTGAATAGTTGTCCTACAACATGAGTTCTAGTTTTCTACCATTTAGGATATAGGAGACCAGCTCTATTACTTTGTTTCCACATATATTTTATGACCTAATGTCTATTACACTCTAAGTTCAATATCTTTACTTATTGTTTCTTGAAGCCAACTCTAAGGTAAGTAACATGAGTGTTATTTCAGTGTCTCTATAGCAATCCCTACAGAGAAGAGCAGTATTTAAAACACAAGAGAAGAGCGAGAGAGAGAGAGAGAGAGAGAACGAGAGAGAGAGAGAGAGAGAGAGGAACTTAGTTCAACAGTTTTCCAGATACACATGAAAATGAAGCAATACAGATAATCATTCAGTAGTTTTGTTTGTGCTACCATGAAGGAGGCTCTGTGTATGAAGTGGAAGACTTCTGCAATGAGAAAGCAGCAGTGTAGAGATTTATGGATTCTGGGGCCAAACAACTTTGATAGCTGGTCTATAAGTGTTTCCATTTGAAAGTAGAGACTGAATAGGCATATTGCGCTTACAAAATAATGTCTATTCAATGACACAAATATACAAACTTTATTTCTAATTTTTAGTTTACTACATTAAGTGATTTCTGTGAGTCACCCTTATTTTTAACAATTAATAACTTCTACTTTGCTACATAAATTGAAGAAATTTAAACATATCATTAAAATTCCTTTAGAGTTTTTATAGTCATTTTAAATAAATGTATAGCAGGGTGTGTGTTATATATTCTATATGGTAGATGTGCATGTTGTATTATTCATATGTGTAGATGGACATGTGTGAGCATGTATGCAAACATGCTTCCGTGTGTTTTTTTGACAGAGAAGAATCTCTGGTGTCATTTCAAAGATGTTGTCTACTGATGTGCCAGTATCCAAATCTCTAGCTATGATATTATATGCATGAAGTGCCATATAGGTGTTGTGTTCAGTACCATTAGCTTGTTGTGCTTCAAGAATTTTTTAGACTGAACTAATTCCAGAGTCTTCAATTTCATATATTTAATATTTTATTTTATTTTAAGAGTATAAGTTGCTTTTCTCTGCCTGTATATCTATTAATAAAATCCAAAAGAGGGCGTTGAACCCCTTGGATCTGCAGTTACATTTTTGAGCCATTCAAGGGTGTTGAAAATCAAACCCAGGTCCACTGGAAGAGTAGCCACTTTGCCTAACCACCTAGTCCTCTCTCCAGCCCCCTTTTCATATTCTTAGCCCCATCATTCAGTTTCATTTTATCATTATGCATTGTGCTCTTGGACACATCTAAGTTTTCATGTTTGTGCCAACGTTAGATTTCCTTTCAGCTTCCAGTTTATCGGGATGGATTAAATATAACAATTGAGAAATTTTTCATACCATATTTAGAGAGGAATGGGAACACTGATGACATTAAAGTACACAGAAATCATAAGTACAGGGCCAGAAATGCTACAGTTGTTGACTAAGATATTGGAAGCCAAGGACAACACACTAATTGTGCAAGGCATTTCCAGTAGTTAGGAGATCAGGAATTCAAGGTCATCCTTTGCTACACATTAAGTTCAATGTGTTATAAAAAA
>NW_023046254.1:0-63999 GCF_011762505.2 Arvicanthis niloticus
TCCCATGGGGGTGGTTTGCTAAGGAATCCTGGGATAAATTTATATCACTTCTGACCTGGAAGTTATAGTCACAAGCCTAGGGTAGGCTACGGCAGAAAAGGAAGGACCTACAGAGGGTACAGCAGCTAGGTACCTGGGAAGAAGCTGCACCATGGAGCTCCTGTGTCTTGAGTCAGCTGTGTTTTCCCTCCAGCTGGAGTGACACAACCCATAGTAGGTGTGTGCCATGTTTCCTCTGACCACGTTTGCTGCTTCCTGGGCAGCCCTGGGCCCCCCTCCCAATCCAAGAAGCATGTTCCACTCCCCAGGAAGGAGTTGGTTTTTTTTTTTGTTTGTTTGTTTTGTTTTTTTTTTTTTTTTACCAAGAGCTGGAAGTCCATGTGGGGTTGGAGAGACGTCTCTGAAAATGTTGCGCAGCTTCCAGAATCTGCACTAGCCCCACGACAGTCTGCGGAACACTCCTGCTTGGAATTCCAGCCGGACCTGCAGAAGCAACTGCTCTGTGGAGTCCAGACATGGGCAGAGGCTGGCAGACCTCTTCCTGGTTCCGAGTGGCTTTCAGAGGCTATGCTCTGACTTTGTGTCCTTGCTCCAGTGTAGGTCTCTATGCTATCCTGAGCACCTGAGGTGTGGCAGCCTGAGTATTGCAAGAGTGAGCATGTACTGCTGGGGACAGCTGAACACTCTGGGGTGGGCCACTGGGCTGACTCCTTCCTGGTTTGGAGACTCAGAGCTGGTACTTTGCTTTAAGTTAGAGACTTGCAGAGGGAGATTCTTCTCTTGGTTTAGCTTTGAATAAGAGAGAAGAAAGGAGTTGGTGTTGTTGATTATTTCCTGTAGAGCAGGCCCTGGTGCCTAGCTGGTGTTTTGTGTAGACTGACCAATATTCCCAAGAACAATCACATTAGGTGGACATGATCATTTCCAGTTTACACCGGAGAGGAAAGATGTCCAAGAAGTTAAGGAATGTAGCCTCAGAGTGTCCTTGAACTTTCAATTTAGCCAAGACTGACTTTGTCTATCTCACATTCTGGGATTACAAGTGCACATTGCCATGCCCAGTTTATATGGTGCCGGGGATCGAACTCGGGGCTTTGTGCATGCTAAGCAAGCACCCTGCAGGCTGAGCCGTGTCCCCCACCCCTCAGAGATGATGTTCTCGTACAGCACTTCTGACTGGTGGCGTACACTATTGTTGAGTGACAGGGCCAGGCCCATGTGCCTCATTTCTACCACTTAGAAGCCACATGCACCTAAAAAAAGCTCCTTCTCTGACCTTGGGCTTCTCACTTGTAAGAAAAAAAAATGGCCCCTTCTTCACAACACTGTGAAGATGACATGTGACCAGGTGTCAGCATTCTATGTATATTCAGTAATCTTTATTTATCTCTGATAATTCTTATCATGACCTAGTCAGAGGACAGAAGAGAAACCATGATTACCTCACTGGGGAAAGGTGACTGGAGATCCTGAAGTTCAAGGTTAGGTAATGTCCAAAGTCACATGAGGTCCCCAAGGTTGTCCCAGCCCTTGCCTGTGGCACTTGGAATATTGACTCCCTGTAAAGTCCTTGCCCATTTCTGAAGCTCTGGACTCAGTGTCTGAGCATGGGCCTCTCCCTGTCTCTCTCTGTCTCTGTCTCTGTCTCTCTCTCTCTCTCTCTCTCTCTCACACACACACACACACACATACACACACACACCTCTCCCATTGCACACATTGCATGAGCTGAGCTGCGTGCAAAGGCGAGGCTGTCTGTGTAGGTGGCTGAAGCTGCAGGCAGGCAGCCAGGAATGCTCCTTCTGTGTGCTTTGTGCTCTGGGAGTGGTTTGCTTGGTGGGAAGAGGTGGCTGCTTGGAATAGACAGAAAAGTCCAGAAGGCTTTCTAGGCAAAAGCTTTACCCATGTGGCCGCCACTGCTCTGCTCTATGTGGGAAGGCCCCTCTGCTCTAGGTGAGGTCCTTCACACACGGACATGCTAGGTGAAGCATTCTTGAGCTTTTCCTTTCTTTTGCCTGCCCCCCACCCCCGACCCAGCACTCCGTAACTACACAGAATTATTTACTCACACTGCAAGCCCATGCTCCTCAGGAGAGAACAGGCACCCTCTCCCTAACCCCATCCTCAAGTGGAGACCAGTCCACATTGGGCATCTGGACAACCGCTGGCCTGGACTCCAAGAACAGTCACATCTGCAAGGCACGCAGAGCTGTTCAGAGTAAAAATAACCTGTGGAATCAATTACAGCAGCAGCAGTGGCAGCAGCAATTATGGTGTCCGCAGGGGAATGGAGACATACTGTTTAACTTCATCTCCTTCCTGTTCCAGCGGCATGCAGGACCGCATGACTAAGACAAGCACAGGTTATGTAACCTATTTCTCATCAGAAGCTACTCTATCCTACCCTCCTTCAAAGAGGAAGAAAAAGAGGAAGGACAAGAAGATGGCCTCTGACTTGCACAAGCCGTGGGGAAGAAAATCTAGACTTCTAACTATAGAGGCCAAATGGCCCACTCCTGTCGCCTCCGGCAGAGTGCTTTTCAGAGGAGAAACATAGTTTCTCTATGGTGAGCTCTAAAACCCTCCTGGTAAGCCGGGCAGTGGTGGCGCACGCCTTTAATCCCAGCACTTGGGAGGCAGAGGCAGGCGGATTTCTCAGTTCGAGGCCAGCCTTGTCTACAGAGTGAGTTCCAGGACACAGGGAAACCCTGTCTTGAAAAACAAACAAACCAAAAACCAAAAAAAAAAAAAAAAAAAAAAAACCTCCTGGTTTTCATTCTTCAAACAACATTGACTCTAAGATCCTCCCGGCCATGTGTTTGTTTGTGTTTGGGGGACCCCACTGTTCCTTAGCCAGAGTCTGTCATTTACCCATGTGAGCAGGCTGAGCCTTTGGCCCTCGTGTATCTCATCCCCAGGTCATTGCTGGGCACTGTGAGGTGAACAACTGTAGTACAAAGGAGGCTGGGTGACTTTCTGAAAAGTGACAGAGCCTCTGAGGTCAGTGTTTTCCATTGTCAACAGTTGCTCCCAGAACAGGAAAACATCTGCCTTTGGGATATTGTATCTCCTTACTTTTCTTAGTGCCATGACCAAAAAAAAAAAAAAAGTGTGTAAAAGCAACTTAAGGAGGGGGGAGTTTATTGAGGCCCGTGATCCGATGTTATGATCTCTCATGGTGGGAAGACATGGTGGCTAGAACTTAAGGCAATCAAGAAGAAGAGATGAATGCCCGTGCTCAGCTCTCAGGCCTCCACAGTTAGGGTGGGTGTGGCCTCCACAGTTGTTAGGGTGGGTGTGGCCTTGTGGCCTCCACAGTTGTTAGGGTGGGTCTTCCCACTTCAATTAGCTCATCTAGAAACTCGCTCTGGGACGGCAAGAGGTGACATCCTAGATGATTCTAGATGCCCACCCAGTTGACAATCAGCACTAAGCATGGTGGACATCCTTAAGGTGAGTTGTGGAGAGAATGAAATACAGATTAAAGCTGAAGGAGATCTAGAATTCCAATAGGTCATTTGTGTAAAAGCTGCTCTAAGCTGGTATCAGAAGTGGGGAGAGAGAAAGCCTGACAGGGGGCAGGGACTTGTGTTGGGAAGCAAAAATCTCACACAGTACTCAATAACAACTACACAGTATCTCAGGGCAGCCTGAGGTAAGGTCTGGAGGCCTGGTGAGGTAGCTGGGCTGAGATCCTGAGAACTGCTATCGGCCCTGAAGGACTAGGGCCTGAAGTTCTGGGTGGGAGAGTGGCTCAGGTCCATCATGGAGGAGACAGAACTATAACTCTCATCTCAAGACCCCAAGTTTACTTCCAGGATGTAAAGTTCCACTACATGGGGGCAGATGCTGTCAACACCCTGCCCCAGCTCAGCACATGCCCCAAACTTTCCAGCACACTGGCCAACCTAGGGCCAAGCACACTGTGCCCACTAATGCCCTAGGGATAATTAGCCCCTGGCCAATGAGCAGGGAAGATTTGGGAGGCCAATTCCCCCATAGAGGGAGAAACACTGATGTGCTTGGCTATGTCTCCCTGATTCCCCAGCAGGATGGAGTCATGTTTCCCCTATGGTGACCTGCTGGATGTTACACCTTCACGGCATCATTCCCATCTCTGCCTCAACCCTGGCTCCTCAGGGCCTCCCAAAACAGTTGTTTCAGCTTGTACCTCACCGTGGGACCAACTTCTGGGAAACCCAAGCTAGGAGAATTAATGGAAGGCTTCCTCAGGCTATGGCTGGGGAAACTGAGGCCCAGAGAGAATATGATTAGTCACCAAATAGCTGGTTAAGTCCCAGGAGATTTCAAGTGACCGTCCCTTCTCAGTATCTTGGATTAGCCGCAAAGTCTGTCAGTGCAGAAATGACTGTGGCCCCATTCTTGTTTGAACAGAAAGCAAGAGGCCCCAGTAAAGAGCAAAGTGAGGCTGGGCCCCAGTGTGGTTCACGCTATTCTGTCCCCATGGTAACCAGGGAAGTGCCCGTTTATCTGATGTCAGCAAAACAGCTGTGGCCTTTGGGTCCAGTTGCTGGGGTTGAAATGATATATTTACCAAATTGGAGTTATTAGCCCTTCTTAAAGAGGTGGGGGGGGACTTTTTTTTTTCCCTCAGAGAAAGAGCCATGGAGTTCAGGGGTCACCCCATGTCAACATCACAGAAGTGCAAGATCCACAGAAGTGACTTGAAGGGGCCAGAGGAATATCATGTAGACATAGCAACCCAGAAGCGATGTTCAAAGAGATGGAACACATCCTTTTAAAAGCAAGTAAATCTTATCATGGGGAGGGGAATATCTCAGAGGGACAAAGGCCTGTTCTCTCTCTCTCTTTAAATAACTCAAGGCAGCTTGACATCTTTGTCAATGGAGAGAACAAAGATGCTGTGTGCTCAGAAAAAGGATCGATCTCTCTCTCTCTCTCTCTCTTTCTCTCTCTCTCTCTCTCTCTCTCTGTTCCTGTCTGTCTGTCTCTCTCTCTCTTTTTCTCTCTCTCTGTTCCTGTCTGTCTCTCTGTCTATCTCTATATTTCTCTCTGTTTCTCTGTTCCTCTCCCTGTCTCACTCTCTCTGTTGCTGTCTCTGTCTTCTGTGTCTATGTCTCTGTCTCTGTTTTTTCATTCAGAAAGAAAGTGTATGTGACCTAACTCTGGAGAAGTCTGAGGAACCCCAAGTTCAGTCACTTACGCTAGGGTGTCCACAGGAAGCTCCTCAGTGATCAAAGCTGTCCAACTAATTACTCTATTCCTGTCCTGCTTTGGAGTGTTTGTAAAGAACTAACTGCAGAGACATACATACATACATACATACATACATTCATACATACATACATACATACATACAATCATACATACATACATACATACATTCATACATACATACATACATACATACATTCATACATACATACATACATACATACATACATTCATACATACATACATACATTCATACATACATACATACATTCATACATACATACATACATACATTCATACATACATACATACATACATATATTCATACATACATACATACAATCATACATACATACATACATACATTCATACATACATACATACATTCATACATACATACATACATTCATACATACATACATACATACAATCATACATACATACAATCATACATACATACATTCATACATACATTTACTCATTCAGAAGCTTGGCATTTTTATTGTCTTACTTGAGAAAAACCATTCGTATAGGGCATGGTAAACGTGTAACACTCGGTGGTGTAAACTCACAAAAGCAACCCAGGACACCAGCAACAAAGGCAAGCCAAGGTTGTCAGTGCAGCCTGTGGAGGGAGTGGGAGGAGCTCGTGGATCTGTCTGAGTCACATGCTTTGGGAGAAACTTGGAGTAAATGTCAGGGCTCAGCAGTTAGGCTGGGCACCTGACGTGGACTGTCAGGGTTAAATCAGAAAGACAATCTGATTCCCAAGTTGAAAGACCTAGGATGTCATGTTGAAAACGTACCCAGAGGCACTAGGGAGCCATCAAGTGTTGAGGGTCATCTTGGGGAACTCAGCTCAGGTGATTTGTGTATTTACCCCAAGAGACAACACTAATGTTATGCTAAGTATTAATAGGAAGAGTTGGTTAAGGAAGGGGTTAAGCTATTAAAGGTATTTCAGAATCTGTTTGCTTGCTTGCTTTTGCGTGTGTGTGTGTGTGTGTGTGTGTGTGTGTGTGTATGTGCTCTTGCGTGTGTGCATTCATGCATGTGAAGGCCAGAGGTCAATGTCAGATGTCTTCCTGAGTCACTCTTTATCTTATCTTTTTGAAACAGGGTCACTTGCTGAACCTGGCCTCACCAGTTCAGTTAGACTGGTAGGCCAAGGACCCTCCTGTCTCCTCCCCAGTGCTGGGGTTTTGAATGTGTGTCTCCTGGTCACTTTTCATCTTCATGCTTGTGGGGCAAGCCCTTTATTCGACTAAGCTGTCTTTCCAACCGTACCCCACACTGTTAAAAAGTCTCTTCTCAGTTAGAACAGATGAAGCAGTACTCTGCCCACTAGGAATCAGGAGGCCCAGCAGCAGCCTAGAACTGGCACAAACCACGGACCCAGTGTGGCACCCACTTGAGCCACTGGTTAAAATTCTCCTAATCTTTTAATGACAAATCTGGGATGCTTGTCATTTTTATAGCCCAGCTACCAACCTTTTACTTCAGGCCAAACTTCTGCCTGCTACCAACTAGATACTTGTTTCCATCCCCACCCTGTGCACGTGTGTGTGTGTGTGTGTGTGTGTGTGTGTGTGTGTATGTGTGCGCACACACACACACACACACACACCTCAGAGGAAAGAAAATGTCACAAGGTGCCCGTCTGTGTTTCTAGGTTCCCCTTCCACTCCCGAGGCCAGATATTGGAAATGTATTTTCCATCAATATGGTATGAAGCAGAAAGCCCTGGACACAGGGGACGGGAGTTAATGAAACTGTCGGGCAATGGGGGTTCCATTAATAAAGCCCCATTTGTTTCTGTCCTCTTGGAGCAGCTGGTTATTAAAAAGTGTCTGAGTTGCTCTTTCTGCCTTCTGATGGTGATGAAACTGAGCCCGGCTGAAGAGGCTGCAGAGGCACAGCTGCATCAATAACCGCTGACCAGGATGGAGGAGACATGGCCCAGGCCCTGATGAGCACGGAGTTATGGGTTCTTCTGCTGCTTCACCATCCAAATGCAAGGAGCTGGCCAGAGTCAGGGCACACTTTCCTTGTCATGTCTGTAGCTAAGTTCCACCAGAAAAAGATGGATGTCATTTGGCATGTTGAAGAGATTTTTTGTTTCAATTGGCAACTCCCGGGGGAGGCCACAAGGGTTGGAGCACCCGGGTCAGCTTGTGTAATGTTAGCATAAGCGCCATAGGGTGAGCTGGAAGAGTTGAGAGTTTCTCTGACTGGGCTGTGTGGCGCTGGGCAGATGGGGTTGGCACTTTTGGCCTTGTTGTCTGTCTTTACAGGAAGGGGTGACCTGTGGTCTGTAGGTCAAATGGCTGAAATAGCAATGACAGTTGGGGCTGTTCCACTGTGGAGCCAAGAAACAGGGAGGAGTGGGTTCCTTAGAGGGGCATCCCCTCCCCCCCCACATCTTCAATGGCCAGGATGCATCTGGAAAAGAGCTGAGACTGGACACTGGGGAATGTCAGGGGGGTAACCTGGTCTGCCAGTCTTTACCCAGGCACAGTTCCTATTTTCCCTCCAGTCTCTGAACGCAGAGGGAGGCATCCCGCCATGCTCTCCTCCTGCCACACTTCACATTATCATCTATTTTCCTTGTTCCTGTGACCCTTGACCCCAGGCCCTCAAGATAAAACACCTCAATACACCAGAGCTGAGATAGAGCCTAGCCTGGTGTCCTGGGAGAGACACAGAGTTCTCAACCCCATGGGCCCAGCTGTGTGTCCCTGAGAAAGCTAATTAATGTTTCTGAACTCAGTTTCACATGAGCGTGAGAGGCCACCAGACGCTTCCCAGGGAGTTCTAGCTGAGTCGATCATGACCCTCCCAGGATCCTCCCTTCCGTATCTAATGCCTGTCGATAGAAAGGCTCACACAGAGCCACGTGCATATAGCTAAAGTTGTGTTCTTTTCTGGGTGTTATTGTTAAGATCTCTGAACACCTGCTCTCAACACACCCTACCTTCAGGAGAGGGGCCTCTCTCAAATCTCCCCTGGCTCCCACACAGTTTGCATAACACTCTCCAGCCTCTGACCTTGAAGTTCTGTTCCCACGAGGGGGTTGGGAGAACCACGACTCCTCAAACTTGCAGGGAAACTTCTAGCAAGTCGAGTATGTCAGAGAGAACAGGGCTGTGGTTGGGTCCCTTAAACTGAGCCTTGATGCAAACTTGGTATTTGTGTGGGAAATCCCTACTGCGCTTTCAGTCTGCAGGACAGTGGGGGCCACTTATAACTTTGAATGTGGAAGAAAACATCTGGTTCAAATCACACACAAACGTGTGTGCGTGCGCACACACATGTGCTCAGGTATCCACACATACACACATGAACACACACACATGTATTCATACACACACTCACACATACACATAACATTGCACATAAGCAACCTTAACCACATGCACACTCAGCCTTTCCTTTAGGGACCATGGGAAACAAGAAAACACAGGCCCTGTTTGTAGGATCATAAACTGCTGGTTGTAAGGTAAGGAATCAGAGATGCTAAGTAACCTGTTTAAGGTCACACAGCACACGAAAGGCATCAAAAGAATTAGAATCCTGGTGACCCAACTTCCAAGCTGCAGAATTCCCCAGTTCCAAATGACAGGACTAAGAAAAAAGGTTCCCTGCCTGTCTAAAGATCTAGGACACAGAGGGGAAGTCACTCCCATCAAAAGGCCAGAGTCCCAAGGAGCAGATGGTTTTAATAATGGCCGGTTTGGGCCACCAGATCTTGTGACTACAGCCAAAGAAACCTCAGAGTCAGGGACTCTTCAAGGACATGGTCCCAGACTCACAGTGGTCACAGAACCATGAATGAGGGGCATCCCAGATACACATGGAGAACATACTGCCCAGACCAAGTATCCAAGGGGTGTTGAGACCCAGAGGGGAAGGCAGAGCAAGTGGGACAGTGGAAGTGGCCAGCATGCACGCAGGCGCGCACACACACACACACACACACACATGCAACAGGGACAGGCCTGCAGCCACTGTCACCCCCATAGGCTCCCCTGGGAACAGAGCCTCTGCTGGCTCTCTTGCTCACTACAGCACAAATTCTCCAGGGAGACCATCTGCCTCGTGGAGGCGGCTGGCTGGCCCAACTTCATCTTGTTCCTGTTTCCTGATTCCTCTGATTCTTCCTCAGGCCAGAGTTCCAGATCCACTGTCCTAGGCTCTACTTGGATTTTCCCCAGGACAGGAACCCAGGGAGGCTGTGCAGCCTGCACGGTACCCTACCCAGTTCCCACTCAGAGACAGTGAGTTCCAGAGCCTGAGGGAAGGCCACTCCTCTTCACATGTAGTCACTCCCTATGGCTCACTTAGTTAAAACCTCAGTCCACGGTGAGGGCCGGAAGCTTCACTTTTGTCTTCCTGCTCTTTCCTGTCCTGGTCCCCTTTACTACCTATTATAAGACTGAAGATCTGAGGACTCTGTGCCTCTGGGCCAGCCCCATCACCAATAGGGAACAGAGCCTGGCTTCACATCTCAGGCTGTGCCTTCTAGAACAGGGTCCTTTGACATGTAGTTTTACTCAAATTCATGTGAGAGACATTTCCTGGGAACCTTCCAGGTATTTTGGAGCTACTGAGTGAATAGAAGATGAGCCTGGATGATGAATGAATGAATGAATGAATAGAAGATGAGCCTGGATGATGAATGAATGAATGAATGAATGAATGAATAGAAGACAAGCCTGGATGATGAATGAATGAATGAATGAATGAATAGAAGACGAGCCTGGATGATGAATGAATGAATGAATGAATAGAAGATGAGCCTGGATGATGAATGAATGAATGAATGAATGAATGAATAGAAGATGAGCCTGGATGATGAATGAATGAATGAATGAGTGAATAGAAGACGGGCCTGGATGATGAATGATGAATGAATGAATGAATAGAAGACGAGCCTGGATGATGAATGAATGAATGAATGAATGAGTGAATAGAAGACGAGCCTGGATGATGAATGATGAATGAATGAATGAATAGAAGACGAGCCTGGATGGTGAATGAATGAATGAATGAATAGAAGACGAACCTGGATGATGGATGGACTTACACTACAGGCAGAGACACAGACCATAAGCACATACACCAGGCAGCAGCGGAATAAAGGACGTAGCTGATCTAAGAAATAGGGTATGGCAGGGGCAGCCTCTTTACCTCACTGACACTTAGCAAAACCCCAGAGGGAGTGAGGGAGAGGAATGTGAAGACATGCACGCATCACGCAAGCCTGTACTTCAAGGGTCTGATTAAGTGTGGGGAGGGAAGTTGCTAGAGTTTCAGATAGACGGCTGACACGATGTGACTTTGACCCAGGGTGAAGAGTAGACTGAGGGCCACCAATGCAGGCAGCTAATACTGAAGACACAGCAATCACCACAGGGCAGAAGCGGAGTGTATCTGTGACTGGGGAGGGGAGGAACGGACATGAGCGCTACCCAAGAACCAAGGGTGAGGTTGACTTTTTTCAGCTGAATGGTTTGAAGAGTGACCTTGCCGCCTGAGTTGGAAGATGGAGGCCGGGCCAGCGTTCCTGCTCAGGCATGCTCTGTCAGGTGCCTTCTGGACATCCAAATAGGCATACTTAGCAGGCATCTTGGACGGAGAAGGTTTGGGATCTGGGATTGGAGATCTGAGTAGAGAGAGTTGACGCCCTGTCTGAGCCTACATGAAATGCCTGACGCCCTTAGATGCCTATAAGCTAGCTTTCCCTCTGAACTCTGACCTTTCATCTCCACCAGCATCTTTGGTTCTGCAGAACATTCTAGCAGACATGTCTGACCCATGGTTGGTGGTCCACATGCCACCAAGAATAGTTATCTGTGGTCCAACACAAACTTGTAAACATACTTAAAACATGATTTATGTTTTGGGTCACTGCATTTTGTGGTTTTTCGCAAATGGACTTTGTAGATGACACTGCCATGCCACACATGGAAAGGCTGGATGAGAATGCTGGAGAACCAGAAGCCAGACACTGAGCTGAGCTGGAATTTTCATTGCTTCCTCTGGAGAGACTTTTTTTTTTTTCTTTCTTCCGATATGAGAGCTGGAGAGGCTCCAGGTGGCCATCTGGCCTCCTACTTGAGCATTTGCAGAGGAGGAAACTGAGTCCCAAGAGAGGGATTGACTTGTTTGAGGTCACAGTCGGGCTTTGGTGGCGAATGCATAGGCAGAGACAGCTGCCTCTTTGAAATGAGCAGAGATAAACGGCCACTCTGCAGACCCTGATCTCAGCCCAGTAATGTTGTCTGCCACCTCGCCATGACCACATCAGTGTCCCCAGAAAGACAGGGAAGTGCTTTCCTCTGTCCCCAGTGGCACCTCCTATGACCTCCAAGGGACCATGTTCACAAATGACAGACATGGTGTTGGGGACATTTGGACACTCCCTGTCCACAGATTTTTCAAACAGGCTCTGGTCCCCAACTAAATCCCTTTCCTCTGTTGGTTACTTGAGGGGATCTTGAAGCACCCAGGAGAACAACCTCTGGGCACATCTGTGAGGAAACTTCTAGGCTTGGGTAACTGGGGTGGGAAGACCCACCCTAACTGTGGCCTGTACCATCCCAATGGGCTGATATATCCTGTACTGAATCCAGGCACCTCCATCCAACTCTCTCTCTGCTTCCTCACTGTGGTTGTGATATGACCAGCTGCCCCCTGCTCCTGTCACCATGACTCACCAGCACAGTGGACAGAGCCTTTGAACCATGAACCAGATTAAACCCTTCCTCTCTGACGTTGCTTGGGTCAGTAATTCTGTCACAACATGGAGAAAAGTTACCCATAGCTCTCACTTTACTGAGAAGGTTTTTCTCACCTTTCATCTCCAACTTAGATGCTCCACCCACCAACTCTCTTAGCATCCCATGGACGTGTGGCCTGATGCCTGTGCTTTCTCTAATCTTTCTGCCTCTCGGGGTCTGGCTAAGTTCATGGCCACATGCTGGGGAGCTGCAATCCAAGCCCAGAAGTTGGTGCTGAGGTTGAAGCCAATGGGGACGCTGCCCCCACCAGTCTATACCCAGGGAGGGTGTGGACTCATAGCCTTGGGTGGCTCTGCCAGGGTTCAGTTCTTTGGTCCCTGCATCCTTGCCTGTAAGACAACTTAGTAACCATGTCACTCTTGGCACTGGAGTGAAAGTTATTTGAACCCCCAACCTGAGCCATAGTAGGACTCAAACAAATAGGAGTTGTAGGTTTTGTTGTTTGTTTGTTTATTTGTTTGTTTGAGACAGGGTCTCATTATAGGCCAGGCTGGCCTTGAACTCTCTCCTTAGCTGATGATCTTGATCTTCCCCCACTTCTACCTTCTGGGATTATACCTATGCCATGCTCCATGTAAGTCGTGTTGAGATCCAACCCAGGGCTTCCTGCATGCTGAGCAAGCATTCTAACAACTGAGAGCCATCCATTCCCCCTTTTGAGACAGGTCTTGACATGACGACCAGGCTGGCCTCGAATTAGAACTCCAAATCCTGCTGCTTCAGCCTCTCAAGCACCCGGGTTACAGGTATGGACTACTGCATCAGAAATTATCTTTAATCCCAGCTCAGATCTAAGATGAGTTTATCTTGAGGCTTCTTATACAGAGAGCTCTGTTCACCCTAGAGGAGAAGACTGAGCGTCCTTGATACAGTGATCCCTTGATACAGGGATGGTAACCATGGCTGCAAGCTTAGCTCAGCTGCTATGGCTAAGCCTTATACCTCCTGGAGAGAAGCCAAGAGTAGCAGAAGGGTGACAGAAGAGTCAGGCTTTGAGGCCAGACCCCCTCGCTTCAGCCGCCTGACATGTGCTGGACATTGCTTGCCAGCAGCTGGGAAGGCAGGCACTCCCTCCCTCCCTCCCGCCCCACTTGCTCTGTGCCTCTGGGTTCAGGTCACTCTCCCTGACTGGCCTTCTGCCTGGGCCATTTCCTGTTTCCTGAAGATCTCTCTTCAGCATGTTCATGCTGTTTCTCAGATCATTCCCTACCCCTTCCAGAACCTTCCTGGAAAACTCCTACATAACTTTCAAAACTTGCCTCAAGGACAACAATGTCTCTGTGAGACAGGGTAGAAAAACAGGGAAATTTGGGGAGGGGGGTGTGACAAAGTGAGAGTCCCACCCCTTAGAATTCAGTTAAGCCTCTCACCAGCAAAGAAACAAGAGTTTCAACTGAGTAACAATTGTTCACAGCTTTTCCCCCTTGCTAGTCATAAACCTGCCATTTTCTAGGAATCTCAACAGAAACCTACTTAATAGGGACAGGGCAGAAGCTCTTGTGTAATCCCAGTGGCTCCTGGTCTCACCTTATCTGACATCATTCCGTCCCTGGCATCTCCAGAGCTACCCTCTGATCTCATTTAAAAGAAAAGTGAGAGAAGGAAAAGGAGGAGGAAAAATGGGTTTCTTAGCAACCCTGGGAGGTGTACTTTGAGAGCTACCAACATGACACATACAGCTAATACTGACAATTGTGGCTCTCCCTTGATTGCAATGTCTTACTCTCTCCTGATGTCTCCCCGGAAACTCATACCCTGACCTGGATATATGCCTGTCTTTCTGCTGAGTGCCTCTCTTTCTCTTAACCTTCAAGCTTAAGCCTATATTAAAATATATTGGACAAAGCCAGGCCGTGGTGGCATACACTTCTAATCCCAGTATTCCAGAGGTAGAGATGGGTGGATCTCTTGTGAGTTTGAGGCCAGCCTGGTCTACAGAGTAAGTTTCAGGACAACCAGAGCTATACAGAGAAACCCTGTTCAAAAAACTACACACACACACACACACACACACACACACACTCCAATGTCACTTTACCATAGACAGTCCTGAAACTCCTTTGTGTGTCAATACCACAAATCCTGGTTTGGCCCAAGTCACAGTGTCTAGAAGTCTAGGAGACTTCTTGGGCTGCTGAAGATGACACAGTGGAGCTGTGTCTCTGAGCCCCTTTCTTCTGATACTCTGACTTCTCAGGTCCCCTCTGTACCTTCTTCTCCTCTGTGTGACAGCTGTGACCACCAAAAGAGTGGCAGTGTTGATGGTGGCTTGCACTAGTTGGCCACTCCTCCAGGCACTGCTTGAGGCTGGCTGGTCCATCATTTCAACTACTCTGGATAAGAACCTCTGAAGAAGACATTCTTGCTTTATAAGCAAAGAAACCAAGCTATGGGTGGGTACAGAGCTTGCAGGACCTGCCAGGGGAGGAAACAAAAGTCTTGGGGTTTGCCTGGAGGGACTGTCCTCAAATCCATGTTTGCAGCCACTGTTTCCTTTGTTCTTACAGCCTCAGAGCTGGCACCAGTGACATGGAAGAGACAGTGGCTACCAATCAACCCACAGTCAGTTTTCATCCCAAACGCCTCTCCCCCACCCACCCTGGTCAGCTCCTTTCACCAAGCTGCCTATGGCTTTGAGGATTGTTCCCAGATGCTCCAAGCATCTCCACGTGTGTGTCACTCCTAAATGGTGAGGACTTATGTCAAATTATGTCTTGGGATGAGGAGATGGCCCAGTCAGGAGAGCTTACAGTGAAGGCATGACTTCAGGACCCAAAAGAGCCAGTTGTGGACGGAGGCTTACATCTGGGATGTGGAGACACAGGGATTACTAGCATTTGCTGAATTAAGGAGCTCCAGGTTCAGTGAAAGGCAACGTCTTGAAAGTAAGACAGCCAGTGACAACTGAAGACACTCGACCTCAACTTGTGCCCCCTCCCCCAGCCTGTGTCATTTGAACTCCCAGACATATGATGAAGTGGTCTTTGCCCTTCCTGCTTTACAGACAAGAAAACCAAGGCTTTGTAGTGGCAATACCACTCACTACCCCACTAAGGTCCAGCACTTTCCTTGCCTGGCCCCAAACCCTAGGTCTCCCCTACCTCCACACCTACTCACGGTCCCATCCCTACCAGGTCTCCCACTCTTCAGTTTTGCACCCAGCATATAATAGGCCCACAATAAATACATGCTGGATTAAATCTAATGGAATGTGGGTGGTGGTCTTTGAAAATAGGCCACGACTTAGCGTGCCAAGTGAAACGCTTGAGACTCTCAGCCCAAACCTGGAGAAACCTGCTATTTTTGGATGGCCTTGCACAAATACGTGGGCTTCCATTTTGCAGAAAATGTCAGTGTGTTAGTTTCCTAGCTTCCTTCGCCTGTCTGGGCCAAGGAGGATGACGCAATCAGAGCCTCACAGTGAGTCACCTCCCGAGAGCTGCCAAACCATCCACCACGGCTGATACGGGCTTTGGTACATGCTCCCACCCAGCTCGTGGGTGGCTGAACTTGATGTGCAGTTTTTTCCTTCTCTCTGCTCTCCACCTTCTCCTTCCCTCTGTCCTTTTCTTCTCTTCTTCTTTTCTTTCCGACTTTCCTCTTTGAAGGGATTGGATTTCAGCACCCAACCCTGCCAGGCTGCGTTTGCAAACCCACGTACCTTTTACGTGTGCCACCGAGGGAAGAACTCCATTCTGGGAATAACATCATGGGAGATGACGACAGGTGGGTGGCTGGACCGACTTTTCAACGTAGACAGAACTTGCTGTCCCCTGAACCAGTTAATGCCACCAGCATCCCCCAGCATGCTGGAGAAAAAAAAGAATTGGGTTTCCGAGTCCCCAAACTGTGGCCACAACCCTTTATATTCTACATATAGTTATGTTTCCTGGAGTGGGTGAACTGGGCTGTAGACTCCAGTGGCCTTGAGCCAGGGCAGCTCTGTGATAGGCTCGCAGCCTACATGCTGCCACAGCTAGCAGCAGCTAAGGGACATTTTAAAGGTCAAGGCTCAGGTCCCCAGACACAGTGGCTGACATGACATCATCGATGCTCTAGATGCCAAATGCCACTGGGTAGTCCAAAGGATAGGGTAGGCTTCCTGTTTGGATGTGCTTCCTCCTGATGCTGATGGATCAGTTAACCCAGAAAACAATGGATTGATTGGGGAGAAGAAGCAGCAGCAGCCAAAAGCTGGCCCTTGGTGTCTTTATGGATGACAACCAGCTACGAGCAGTGCTCAGAGAAGGCACAAGATGCTAGCAACCCAGGTCCAGCAGGGCTCTCTGGAACATTCTTTGTCCTCTCCCCTAAAACTTGCCATGTGTACAATGCTCCAGGCTACGTACCACACATGGTTTCATGCATGCAGTGTTGCAGAACCAAAACCCAGCAACCAGCATCAGGGAGCACCAGCCAGCATCAGGGAGCACCAGCCAGCATCAGGGAGCATCAGCAGTACCCAGAGGCTCCCTTTGCAGACCTAAGTCCCTGGCCTCCCCCTGGGTAGAAGAGAAGTTGAACACAGTCCATACAGGAGAGGACAAACCTCCCAGGAAGGATGAGTAACAGGCAGTTGCCATGGCAGTTCATGCTGAGTTCCCACAGGTAACTCTATAATATGGGGCCTTACTACCCAGCAGCACAAACACAGTTGAAAAATGATCTAGTATGGCTTATAACACGAGGCACCAGGTTTCTGCCTGAAAGCCTCTCGTGGCTTCCCACCTTGGACGGAGCAAAATCCAAAGGATTTGCAGTTTGCTTCTTTGTCCCTGTTCCTCCACCTACCTGATCTCCAGCCTGTCCACTGGCCCTCCAAACACATTGGCTCACCCCTACCTCAGGCCTTCACCATGGCTGTTGACTTTGCAGACTCTGGCTTACTGGTGCAACACACCTCACAGGCTTCAGTGAGGCCTTCCAGGGACTCTCTAGATGGTAGCACTACTTCCTCCCGGAGCCTGCCCACTCCTTGATATCACTTTTCTTTGCAGCTTTGATGACATCACAGACTGTCCCTCTGTCTTGTCTCATTTCTCTCATGCTAGCATGGAAAAGGTCCTGGATTCCACCCCCAGCATCAAATAAACCAGGCAAAGCAGAACTTAGGAGACGGAGACAGGGGACCAAAAACTCAAGATCACCCTTGACTATGTGGACAGTTTGAGATCAGCCTGGGCTACGTGAGGCCTATCTCAAACAAACAAAGACAGAACTTTAATTCAAAAGAAAAACCTGGCTCCTTGTCCCCAACCCTTCTTCTGTAAAAAAAAAAAAAAAAAAAAAAAAAAAAATTTATATAGAAATTCATGGGTTTTAATATCCTCTTCTTGTGCTGCTTCCTCTGCCACCTAACTAATGAAAGCATGTCAGGAAAACGAATAGATTTGGATAATAAAACATTAAGCCACTGCGTTCTGGAATGTTATGTAAGAAGTCAGGAGGGTGTGGATTTTTCACTGCCTCTCTCAGCCTACACACACACACACACATACACACACACACACATGTGGGCACACACACACACACACACACCATATACATATACATACACATACACCATACACACATACATACACACATACTATAGATACACCATATACATACACACACCATGCACACACCATATACACCATACACACTACATACACATACCATGTACACCATACACACATACACACACACACACTCCATATATACCTCCCACACACTTATACTATATGTACCTTCATACACCCCATACATACACACTCTGCACATACCATACAAATCATATACACATACTACATACATACTGTATACCACACACACACACACACGCACACATACACACACCATACACACACACACCATATACACATATATACATACCATATACACATACATACACACATATTATAGATACACCATATACATACACACACCATGCATACACCATATACACCATACACACTACATACACATACAATGCACACCATACACACATAGACACACACACACACTCCATACATACCTCCCACACTTATACTATATGTACCTTCATACACCCCATACATACACACTCTGCACACACCATACAAATCATATATACACATACACACCACATACATACTATATACCACACACACACGCACACACACACACGCACCCCCATACGTACACACACATACACACACACACACACACACACACACACACACAGCCACCCCACGTTATCTTTGTTTGTTGTTTTGATGGATTCCAGGCATGACAGAAAAAGAGATGAGGAAAGTGTCGCTCTCCAGTGTTCTCTGGTCCTGCATGTGGACAGGAAGTCAGCTGAGGCCAGTTGGTAGACAGCATCCCTCCCAGGGTCAGCTGAGGCCACAGTATCAGCTTCAAGAGAATGTGCATGAGCCCTGACATGCTAGAGAACAGCTGGATGGGAACAGCTGGCATCCAGCCCCCAGGAAGAGGACCGCCTGGCTGGGGGTGGTCTGGGGAGGTTTGGGGCTGAAAGCCTGTTAGGCCCACAGGGAAGCAAACCTGAAAAGCTGTTGAGTGAACATCCAGCCCATCCAGGTGCAAGGCTAGAGTGTGAGGCCATGAGTCTCGACGAGTGGAAAGATCCTATAACACAGACAGGCCAAGTCCCCACCTAAACTTGGGGCCTTCCAGATTCTGCCAAAGTCGATATGCAAAGATGCACATGCTTATAGGTCACCTCTCAGATGACAACAGTGACATTCTCTAAAGTGCATTATCATATAACAGGCAAGGTGTTATTGCTTTTCTTTCTTTTGTGGGTCTGGGGTGGGAGAGTGCTGCATGTGTATGCATGTAGAGGCCATAGGATACCTTAGGTATTATTCCCCAGGTACTGTCCACTCTGTTTTCTGAGTCTCTCGTTGGCCTAGGGTTCACCAGTTGGTCTAGGCTGGGTAATCACTGACTTCCAAGGACCCACCTAGCTCTGCCTCCACAGATCTGGAATCAGAAGCATACACCACACACCTGGCTTTTCATGATCCAAGACTGAACTTGAATCCTCACGCTTGCAAGACAGGCACTTAAGTGACTAACCTTGACTCTTTACAACGCAGTGTGAACACTGAAGGATAGGCTCCGGGCAGGCTCCGGGCAGCTGTGTCACCACAGAGCTGTATCTCCATCCTTCACTTAAAAGCATAAAACATGAAAGCTGTCCTAGGTGGCACGTATACATGAATTCAAGCCGTCTGAATTATAGTGAGGTCTCTCCATCTTGGCACAAATAACCTCTTGGAGTGAACCATTCTCTGTAGAGGCCAAATTGTGACTTTCAGAGTGTGTGATGGTGTCTTTGGGCTCCACCCCCTATGCCCAAGCTGTGACAATCCTCTGCCATTACCAATTCCCTCCCCAGTGAGAACCCTCTGTAGTCGTGATTGTCTTGGGTTGGGACGCTGACATGCTTCATAGGGGGGTTGCAGAGTTAGGATTCAGTGACTCTCTCACAGGACCTCCCCGGGGATCCTCACAATGTTCCCAGCTTTCAGATATAAACATCCCATCTTCTGTCACTTAGGATCAGTCTGACAGGAAAAAGAGGGAAATAAATTCATCCCAACCCAGTTGGGAAGGCGGGTCAATAAAGCTCATCGTGTCTACATTTACATTTGTAAAATGCTTCTAGAAGTTTGAAGTTAGGTTTCATTATTGTATCTTCATACATGTTTTACACTGGCATTATTCATCCTGCTTCCTCACTTCCCTCCCCCATCCTCCCATCCCCCTTGATACATCCCTTCCTTCCCTCAAGTACTCCTTCCTTTCCTTCTGTATATTTAAATACGTGTGTGTGTGTGTGTGTGTGTGTGTGTGTGTGTGTGTGTGTGCGCGCGCGCACGTGCGCGTGCGCCTGAGTGTGTGTCTATGCCCCACATATGCGCAGAAGCCCTCAGGGCTCAGAAGAGGGAACTGGATCCCATGGAACTGAAGTTATATGAAGTCACATGAAGACACATGAAGTCACATGTAACTTCAGGTGCCTGTGAATTGCCAGGTGGGTGCTGGGAACTGAACCCAGTTCCTCTGCAAGAGTAGTAAGTGCTCTTAGCCACTGAGCCAGCGCTCCAGTCCCTCCCTTCCTGCTCTTATGTGGAATGCGTTCCCGAACCCCTGAGGTCTGTTCCTCCTCATGGTGCCCTTTCTTACGACTTATGCACACGTGCATTCACCAAACACAGTTAGGTCTAGATCTCACGTCTGACAAAAAAAAAAACATGCAATATTTGTCTTTCCGGTTCCGGCTTCCTTTGATTAGCACAACGCTCTCCAGTTCCCCCACTTCCTGGAGATCTCATGACTTCATTTTATTTGAACGAATAAAATTCCCTTGTGCATATGAACCGCATTCTCTGTACCCATTCGTCTGCTGATGGATCTCTAGGCTAGCTCCACTTCCTGGTTGAACGGTGCAACAGCACACCAGGATATACAAGTGTCCCCGTTATAGTACTTGGTGTCTTCTACACCCAGGCGTGCCAGGTCAGAGTCATGTTGTAGACCGATTACTGATTTCCATACTCTGACTATAGCAGTTGACATGCCTGCCAACAGTGTACCAGATTCCTCTTTCTCCACATCCCATCTGTCCTTTCGGTGACAATAGCTATTTTGCTTAGGTCAGCAGATATTTTTTTTTTTAAAGCAGTTTTAACTTGAATTTTCTTGGTACTTAAGGTTGTTAAGTACTTAAAAAAAAAAAAAAAAACATACTTACTGGCCACTGAGAACTGTCTGTCTTTAGTTCATTATTTTACTTATTTGATGATTTGCGTCTTAGCATTAATTTTTGAAGTTCTTCCCGTGATTTGGATATTAGCCCTGTCTGGCACACAGTTGGCAAATGTCTTTCCTGTTTTGTAGGATGCCTCTTTGCTGTTTGTTTCTTTTGCTACACAGAAGCATTTTAAACATCAGGTGATACCATGTCTTCCTATGCAATCAGAGCCCTTTCCAGAACATTCTGACCTGTGCCTATATTTTCATGTATTTCCTGTTCTCTAGGGGTTATGATGTTTTGGGTCTTTAAGGTCTTGGTCCACCTTGAGTAGTTGGTCCTGGCTTATGCCAGGGTTTAGAAGGTGGAGTCTTGCTAGAGAAAATGGGTCATTGGGAGTGAGCCCTGAGGGGTTGTTCTTGTTTTTGTTATTTATTTTTAGGGGAAGCCTGCCCTAACATGTGTAAGGAAGTCTGAAGACAACTGGTATACCAGCCTGCCTCCATCTTAGGCTTAAAAGCCATCTTATAGTAAAGACAAACTAGGTTCATTCCTGTTTATGATTAAATCTGTTTCTCAAGGATTGCACAATGGTCTAACCTGTAACCTTAACTCCAAAGAGTTCTATACTGCCTGTTCCAGGAAATGGAAGCCGTGACTTTCTTTCAAAAGCTTATGATAACTGTGTCTTATGGAAAGCTTATGGTCATGTCGCTATGACCACGTTGTTATGTCACTTGTAGTCACGTCTTTGATTCAGGAAGTTGTCATGACCAACTTGTTATGCTTATGCTCTGCTTCTGTAACCGCTTGATTTGCCTGCCAAATCCCCCATTTGGAAACCTCGACTCCTGAACGATAAACACCCTCATCGTCTCCATGTCCAGTGCTGATCGATTGACTCTTACCTTTTGGGAGAGACAGCCCATGGACAACATGGTTCCATTTTTTGGCTTCTCCCATTGGGATGTCATCCAGATGCACACTAGGCAAAAAAGGATGAAGCAAAATCCAAAACAGGCATCATCAGAACAGGTAGACCAGAGGATCCTAGGGGTGGGGCGGGAGGGGGGGGAGACAGGTAGACCAGAGGATCCTAGGGGTGGGGCGGGAGGGGGGGGGAGACAGGTAGACCAGAGGATTCTAGGGGTGGGGCGGGGGGGGTGTCTCCTTGGAAGACTTCAGGGTTACAGCTTTTCAATGTTACAGCTCTTTTAGAAACCAGCTCTGAGACAACAGTCAGTGGAATCAGCTTGTGCGCAGACACTTTATTTGTGGTGAATCCAGGGCTATATATATAAACCTGGGAGAGCGGGAAGGGGTTCTTCTTCCTGGTGAAGTTTCATTTCAGGAGATGCCTCATTTGCATGGAGAGGCATTCCAGGAAGTTGAATCTGTAATTTCGACAAGGATTACATGAAATTCCTCAGGTATAAGACTGGCAGTCGCCGGGCATTGGTGGTGCACGCCTTTAATCCCAGCACTTGGGAGGCAGAGGCAGGCGGATGTCTGAGTTCGAGGCCAGCCTGGTCTACAGAGTGAGTTCCAGGACAGCCAGGACTATACAGAGAAACCCTGTCTCGAAAAAAAACAAAAAACAAAACAAAAAAAAAGAGTCCTTTGTTTTGCACAGAGCTCAGGAAAGCTGTCCAGACATGAGGATAGCTTATAACCTTAATACTAAGGTATAAGGTGCAATAGTACATACATTTTATTTGTTTTGGTTTTTTTTTTTTTTTTGGTTTTTTTTTTTTTTTTTTTTTTTTCGAGACAGGGTTTCTCTGTATAGCCTTGGCTGTCCTGGAACTCACTCGGTAGACCAGGCTGGCCTCGAACTCAGAAATCCGCCTGCCTCTGCCTCCCAAGTGCTGGGATTAAAGGCGTGCGCCACCACCGCGCGGCCGTACATACATTTTAAAAGCTTGCTTTAATTGATTTGGCTATGATGATTTGGGTCGCTGGTCCTTCTCTTCGAGCCTGTGGGATTAACACAACTTGCATAGGTCAGTTCTGCCCTTCCACCAAGTAGGTTCAAGGGATTGAACTCCAGTCATCAATCTTGGCGGATGGGCACCCTTACCTGCTGGACCCTCTCGGTGGCCCAAGCCTTGAGGGTTTTATCCTGCCCAATTTACTGTTTAATCCTGATTACAGACAGCATGGCCACCTCAGTTCTTGCTAACACAAGGAAAAAAAAAAAAAATATATATATATATATATAGAGAGAGAGAGAGAGAGAGAGAGAGAGAGAGAACAAGGAGGAGGAGGAGAGAGGGAGGGAGGGAGAAGGAGGGAGAGGGAAGAGGAGAGGAGGGAGAGGAAAAGGGAGAAGGAGGGAAGGAGGGAGAGAGAGAGAGAGAGAGAGAGAGAGAGAGAGAGAGAGAGAGAGAGAGAGAGAAGCCCTGAGGGCAAACTATCTGGGTCTGTGGTCCTATCACAGCAGGAATTTGTGTTGATAGCCATGGCCCAAGTTAACACCAAAGGCTGTGTATAGATGCCCCTGGTCTGGGCTGCTGCCTGAGACTGTGTTGATGTCCGAGAGCCAAGATGAGCTGGCTCCACCCTTCACCCACCACCCCAAGATGGCGCCAGCTGTAATGCAGGAGAGCTGCCCCCTCAAGAGGTAGCCCAGCTGCTGCCTCATGTGGGAGAGCTGGCCCTTCCCCTTGCCTGGGCAATCCCAGAGAGCTAGCCCTGGTGGTGAGGGCACAGGAGAGTCGGTAGGCCGACAAACTCAGCTAGTACCCAGGCCCAGATCCAAGGCTTTGAGCTGGCCCACCCCAACATGTATTCCACCTGTGAGCTGCTGGAGCTCACAGTTTTTATGGAAGGACCGGTCCTGCAGATCCAAAACTGCAGGATCTCCATGACTCAGGGCAACTACAGGATATCCAAGAATCTCAGTGAGGATCCAGTATTGATGGTGTCGCAGAAGCCAGAGGCCTCGAACCAGTCCAATGACTCATTGAAATGAACACTTGCAAGTAAAAAGCTGTTTGGACAAAAGGGTGTAGTGTGTGACACATTGTAACACACTGTAGTTTCCACAGTGAGACTTTTTAAAAAATTATCTTTTATTCTTTTGGCGGGGAGGTTACAAGGACAGAGGGCAGATATGAAAGGAATGGAAAATGAATGGGATTGGTGTGCACAATGAGAAATTCACAAAGAATAAAAAAATGAAAAAAAACAACTCTGAAAGTTGGTTTTAATTTTTGTTTGTTTTGCCACAGCATCAAGAAAGGTATTTAATACAACTGAGGGATGCAAGCCCCCTGAGAGTGCCCTCCTGATTGGAAAGCCGGTGGGATGTTCAGGGGAAAGCCAGGTGGCCAGGTTGACAGATCTAACATTGCTCTGGGCCTGAGATGGCCTCTGTAAGGCATTAAAACAAAATGTGGAATAAAGTAGGCAGGGAAGGCAGGCTGGTGCATGAGAGAAAGCAGGCTCTCACTTTCAAACGCCTATCAGTCATCATGACCATCAGTGGACAGTAAGATGGGGAAGCCCCAGGAGATTTCCCCAAGAAGCTGCCAGAGACAGCTTCTTGCCAAGGTTAACCCGACTTCCTCTGCCCCCACTCCCACCTTTAGGGCACACCCACTTTTAAATGCACCTCTCTCCTCCAGCTCTGGTTCTGCCCACTCCAGCCTGGCTCTGCTGGCATAGGAGTGTTGAAAGGGAGTGGAGGGAACCCCGGGGACACCATGAAGGTAAAGCCCATGATTCAAAGAAAGATGGAATTAATACCCAAAGCTCTCTGCCAGCCAAACTGCCAATCTTCGCCAGCACCTAACACAGAGGATCTGAAGCTTTTCTGGGGGTGCGGGGGTGGGGGGGTGGGGTGGGGGGGTGGGGTGGGGGGAGGGCATCCTGCCCTGCACAGTGGCAAGTGCACTAGCACTGGCTGTGCCCTGTGGGTCAGTGTGGGAAGCCGAGCAGCTGTAACGAGCCGAGTGTTTCTCTGGTTTCCTTCATGCCTCCTTCATCAGCTGCAGCACACACGTGATTTTATGCCCTACTCTGTGACGAACACTCGTACTTGTGTGCTTTGGCATTTGAAAATTATCTTCTAGCTCAGCAGTTAAGAGCGCTGGCTGCTCTTGCAGAAGGCTCAGTTCCCAGCAACCACCACCTATATAACTCCAGTTCTGGGGGATATGTTGCCTTCTGGTTTCTGGAAGGACCAGGCAAGCACATGATGCACTTACACACATGCAGACCCTCACATACACGTAAGATAAAAATAAAGATTTTAAATGATACTTATTATTATATCAACCAATGAAGGCATTTGCCCTCTCCCCAGCCCCACATACTAAGTGTATTCTAGCACTGCTCTCAAGAGAAGCTACACTCTCCTTAGCACAGATGAGGACACCAAATGCCAGGGAGTTCCCCATGGCTAATTCGAGTCACCAGCTGACATGCAGTGGCTGGACCAGAATCAGGAACCACTACCTAGCCACTGATTAAAAAAAAAAAAAACCCTCCAGGGTAAATGAACTGCCCTAGGCTTTCCTCTGGAGCAGTTGGACTCTGTGTTGAAGGGGGGTCACACCTACAGTGTGTCAATAAAGGAAGAACGGAAGAGAGACCACCCTGGGCCTGAAACCTTGCACCTCTGCCCTCAGCTGACCCAATACAGGTCTGAGCATGAATGCTGCTGGAATTCCTCTGTCTCACCACCAAGGCCGCCAGAACAAAAGCTCCCCTTGCAGGAACTTCCTGCTCAACCTCTAAGGAGCAGGGCTCCAATTTCAACCGAACTGCTGGTGACGTCATCTGGCTTAGGCTGGTGTGAGGGGCGGCTCCACTACCAGAGCCTCTTGGGGAGACACAAGACGTCCCTGTGAATAGTGAGGAAGTGCCAAGGTCAGGCCTGGCCAAAGCCCTTCCCATCTCTGCCTTCCTCCAGCTCCCAAACACTTAGTCATGGAGGCATCATGAACATGCCTGGATCCATTTGCCAAGGGGAAAACTGAGTCCAGTGAAGCAACATCAGGGGCTTCTGGGTAATTAGGAAATTACCTAACCCAGACTCAAGAGCCAAAGGGCAAGGTTTCTTTCTGTTCTTGGTCTCTCCTTTAATTCATGTTCGTGTGTAAGTGTGTACATGTGTGCTCAAGTGCTTGCATGTATGTACGTGTGTATGCGCACATATGTGTATGTGCAAAGGCCAGAGGACAAACTCAGGTGTCGTTTCTTGGCTGCCATCCACCTTGTTTTGAGACTGGTCTGACTCTCGCTGGCCTGACACTCATTGATTGCCTAGGCTGGCTGGCCAATGCACCCCAGGATCCTACTGCTTCTGTCACCCCCTGCCACACCCAGTTTTGGGTTTTTTTTGTTGTTGTTTTGTTTTGTTTTGTTTTTAACCAGTGTTCTGGGATCTGGCTCAGTTTTTCATGCTTGCACCCCAAGCACTTTACCAGATGAACCATCTCTCCAAGCCCTTCTTCTGATTCTTAGATCATGAAGCAGAAAGAAAAAGACAGGATCTCTGTCAAAGACAAGTGGCAGAGACACCAATTACAAGGGCTCCCTTTCCCAGTCACCCACTCTGTCCCCAGTGGGACAAGCTGAAAGCTCGGCAAGAAAATGCTCTCTCACCCATCCATCCATCCATCCATTCAGCATATCAGGGACCAATCACATGGGCTTGGTCCAGTCAAAGCACCTTGCCTGCTCAACTAATATTTTTATGTCAACCCAGCAAGGGGAGCCCATGGTTCAGGCAAGGAAGGAAGGAGCTGAGAAAACATACACATGCTCACTGGACATGTGGAAGACAGACAGACAGACAGACAGACAGACAGACGTTATTACTGCTGCCCCTCCCTCCACATGTGTCTCCATCAGCGTCAGTTATAAACACAGCACATTGGCACAGGGCTCTAACCCATGTCCGCCAGTCCATAGGGTGTACCTTTTACCTCACGTGCATTCTACGAGTTGTGGACACCACGAGTCATAGTCCGTCCGTCTGTCTGTCTGCCCCCTCCCACCCTCTGAGTTAAGGCCTGTGTGTGTCTCTCTGTGTCTCTGTTTCTTGGTCTCTGTCTCTGTCTTTCTCTCATTCTCTAAGTCTCACTATGTAGCCCTGTCCTAGGATTAGCTATGCAGCCCAGGCTGGCCTCAAACTCCGTGATCCACCTGCCTCTGCCTCCCAAGTGCTAGGATCAAAGGTATGTGCCACCATGGCTAGGACAGGTCTCTTCTTTGAGAGGTCTAGGCACCTTCCTCATTCAGGTGGGTAAATCCCTGAGGCCTTGTTAGTACTGAATAGTTCTACTGCTTAGCTTGGGAAGGAACATGTGACCAAGCTGGGCCAATGAGATTCTTGTTAGTCTTCCCTTCAGAACTAGGTTTGGCAGGAGAGATGCAGGGAGAGATAGTAGAATGCCTCCTATAGGCTAAGAGGGATAGAGGCAGGTGAGCCTCCAGTCCAGGCTCTAGGCTAGGGTCGGCTGCTTGCTCTGTGTGTGTGTGTGGGGGGGGGATGGGGGCTCCCAGACTTGCCTACCTCTTTACATTGCATTCTGGTTTTTCTCAAGCACAGGAAAGTTGGTTTCTGTCATTTACACTAGAGTATTGCTAAGGAGTACAGGAAATTGCATGATACAGGAGATAGGTCTTCTTCATCCTTGTCTCCAGGTCCCGGCACACAAAACTAGTTCAGTAAGTCTTTCTTGAATTAATGCAAAGTGAGTTTAGGGGTATTTGTTGATTTAGACCCAAGTCTTACAATAATGGCTGGAATTTGCGCCAGGTCTTTGAAAAAAAAATAGCTGTTGTTGTTATTATAGTAAAATAATAAAACAAAACAAGTTGGAGATTGCTTGCCTACTGTGCAAAATCCTGGGTTCAATCCCCAGTATTGCATAAACCCAACATGACGGCACACATTTGTAATCTCAACCCTGGGAAGGTTGAAAGACAGGAGGATCAGAAGTTCGGGGTCAGTTTGGTCCACAGCCAACCTTAACTCAAACAAAATAAAACAAAATCAAGTCACAGGTAGCCAGAGTTGGAGTGAATCTCAAAGCTGTTTTGGCTCCACTTGCTTGTTTTATGGATGAGAGACTGGAGGCTAAGGAAGGGAGACAGCAGAAGCCCTCAATTTTCACACAATCCCCCCCCCCCATCCCAAGCTGCTACCCACATGTGACACTGCTGTGCAGGTGCATCATGCCAGGACACGTCGTAGCATTGATGACTAGCACAGGTCCCCCTTCCTGCACCTCTTCCCTCCAGAACCCCACCCCTCAGTTTCCAAGTAGACACAAGAGCATGCTGGTCCTCACCAGGTCCTGGATCTCTTCTCAGACAGCGCCTGTGCTGTACCACCTGCTAACTGCTGCAAGTCCCCACTCTGCGTGCCCTCTGTGGTCTGGGGCCAGGTTGACTTTGTCTGTTACCGGGGTTACTGGTGTCAGAGCCTGGGCTTTGTCAGACCTAACAAGCCAAGCTCGGCCACCCATCCATGGTATTCAACAGACCGGTAATAGTGAAACGGAGAAACGGGGATTTACTCGTGTGGCCACATTGGGAAGAGGAACAAGGAAGCTGGTGGACCACACAAGTGGTCCCTGGGGGCCTGACGTGAGGTTTAGGTTTACATAGATGGTGAGGGGCATGCATGGCTGGTTTAGGTTTACATAGATGGTGAGGGGTATGCATGGCTGAACGGTCATGGTCAATGTGCATGGATCCCATTATCCTTTCATAGGCTCTAGTCTCTTCTGTAAGGTGAGCTGATAAGTGCTCTGGACAGTGGGAAGCCTCTTCCTGGAGGGAAGTTCTGCCTTGGTTGGTTTCAGCATTTTCTTGCACCCAGTATATAATACTAGAGAAGATTTGACTCCTTGGGGACCATTGTTTTGATAGTCTGATGGCCAAAGAGAGGGACACAGGTGTTTCTGTAGCCTGTCAGGATGGCCTCATCTTCATCCTCCCCAGGCAGCTGAACTACTCCATCATGAGTCACCACACACCCATCCTTTCTTTCCTTCAGTAACTAACCATGGAGCACTCATTCTGTGCTAGATTTGATTTCCCACCCCCAGGAACCCTTGTTGCCCACTAAACTCTTGGGAGGAAGAACTCTGAAGTCATTTGGAATGGGATGAGGTGGTACAGTGCCCGTGTGAAAAGATTTCAGCAAAGTAGGATTAATTAAGCACTGGACCACCGGCCAAGCCATCACTAAGGCCAGCATTGAACAGCAAACAGGTAAACCAAACAAACCAAAAAGAATTACAAAGACCAGCAACTGTGTATATTTTGTAACTATGTCATGAAAGGCCACCCTTAGGGGCTGAAGAAATGGCTCCATGGGGAAAGTGTTTTTCTACGCTTAAAGGCTTGAGAATGGATCTCCAGCACCTACAAAAGCCTGACATAGCAACAGACATCTGTAACCCCAGGGCTTAAAGGAAGGGGAGTTAGTCAAGAGGCTTCCTGGCCAGCCAGCCTAGCCATAAGAGCAAGCCTAGGTTCAGTGAGAGAGCCTATTTTTAAAAAAGGGGGAGGGCATAAAAGAGAAAGAGACTGACTATTGACCTCTGCCTTCCCACAGGCACATGCATAAGAGTACACACACACATACACCATACAACACACACACACACACACACACACACACACACACACACACACACACACACACACACATTTTATAGATCTATGGTGTTATTTTGTTTTGTACCCTCTACAGGTTAATGGCACAAGCACGTCTTAGGGATCTCACATGTCTGAATTGGATGGAACAAGAGAGCAGCTGAGAAAATCCAGGACCACACATACGTGGGCAGAACCCCACCCTGGGGTCAAGTTCTAGTGGGAGGAGCCTACTGTGCACTGAGGACTTGTGCACGGCCATTCTTTGGTGCTTCATGGGTATACCTCACATTATAATTAGCTTATCACAGGTACAGTTCAGATCATTTCTGGCAGTGGATGCAGAACACCAGAACAGTCCTGGAACAAGTAATCAGTAAATATTTGTTGAATGAATGGCACTTTGGGCTCCCCAAGTCCATAGGCTTATTAACTGGTAGCTGGCAAAAAAGGTGAAGACTTCCAGAGCCCGGCACTAACCCAGCGTGATTTGTGTGCACATGTGGGTAGGTGGGTGGATGCACAAGTGTACATGTGTGTGAGCACTTCCTGTCAGCTCCTTTGAGCTTCATTAGGCACATAACCAAACTAAAGCAGAAGAAAGAGATGAAGCTCTTGCCTACGGCCCTGAAAGCACGCCTTGAAAAGTGTGTACTGAGCCAGCAGCCGGGCTCAGGGTCCTTCTGAGTTCTCCATACACTCCTGTTTGGACTTCACCAGTGAAGTCTCCACACGCAAGCATCCACCCACTTCAGTCCATCGATTTGCAGTTCTGTTGTTTCTGGTGAGCTCCGTACTTTTTTGTATTTTCCTTTCCTGTCTGTACTCCCATGTAAACTGTCTGTTCACCTTCGCTGCTTACTGAGTGGAATCTGGACGCCAATTTTAGCTTTTAGTTAAAAAATAAAAAAACAACAAAAAAATTAATATGCTTTCCAAAGTTCCGGCAGTTTGTTAGCCCTGCCAAGTTGTTATCTCCCTCTTGTGGCCCTGCTGTTTTATCCAACAAAAGGGTTTGATTCGTGTATGCACACATGTGGCTATGTATGCCTGTTCGTTTCTGTGTGCACACACATATGTGGATGTATGTGTGGAGGCCAGAGGTCAATATCTAGTGTCTTTCTCAATCATGCTCCACCCTATTTTTCAATTTAAAAGAAAAAAAAAAGGTTGATTTTGTGTATGAGTATTTGCTTGCATGTTTGTGTGTACACTCCATGAGTGCCCGGTACCCGAGGAAGCAAGAGAAGGGCATCAGATCTCCCAGAACTGGAGTTGCAGGCAATTGTGAGCTGCCATGTGAGTGAAGAACTGAACCCAGATCTTCAGAAAGACCAGCAAGTGCTCTTAACCTCGGAGGCATCTTGATATTCCCAGCATTTCTGTGTGATTATTTGTTTGTTTTTATGATTCATTCCTTAGACATGCTACAGGAAAAAAAAAAGCTATAAGGTGTAACTTTCTCTGCATAACAATAATTTCCAAAACATTTAATTCATGGCCATCACTGTCTTTATTTTTAGTTCACATCCAGTGTCACTATATATTGAATTTAGTTTGGGCGTCTGCTGATCATTTTTCTCCATTACCATATGGTTTGGATCATTGTTGCTTCATAATATGTTGTGAAATCAGGAAGACTAAATTTGTTCTGTTCCTTTAAAAAAAAAAAAAAAAGCTTCAGTCTTTTCCATCATTTTGAGTACAAGGCTTCCTTGCTATCCACTTGCCAGACATCCTTTAAGAGACTGAATAGGTAGTGCGTTGTCTCTATGGTAACCAGAGGAAGACTGCTGCCTTTGTTAGTATCAGTCTTTGGGGCATGTGGACTTGTGGTCGGTATTTTCATCTTTATTTCTCTAACTGTGGTTCTATAACCTTCTCACAATAATGTCATGGGGCTTGGGGGACGGTTCAGTTGGTAAAGTGCTTGCTACGACAAGTATGAAGATCTGAGTTCCACCCCCAGCACCCATGTGCAAAGCCAGGCACTATGGAGCATGCCTGCAATGCCAGTGCTGGGAGGTGGAGACAGGAGGGTCCAGGGTTTGCTGGCCAGCAAGTCTAGCTGAATCAATGAGCTCCAGGTTCAGTGAGATGCTCTGTCTCAAAAAATAAGGTGGAGAGAGATTAAGGAAGATACCTGACATTAATCTCTGTCTTACACACACAGATACAGACAGACAGACAGACAGACAGACACACATCTCTCTCTCTCTCTCTCTCTCTCTCTCTCTCTCTCTCTCACACACACACACACACACACACACACACACACACACACACACACACACACACAAGAAATTTTATGATTTGTGGTAAACCATGTTCACACGTTGTATGTCTATCATTCTGGAGAGGTTGGCCTGCATTTTCTGGGATGCCCTGTGTGCCCGAATGGGAACTCACTGCTCACAAGAAGGTTTGAAAGCTTTAGAAACTGTACACTTCCATTGGGGCATGACTCTGATAGTCATAGGCAATGGGAAGATGGGGCATGGGATGGAAAGACCCTTGGGGACTATGGAAGCCCTGCACAAGGGAGAGGGACCACCACCATGTACTCGGCCTATCACATTGCCATGCAGGGGAGTTGGGAAAGAGGCCTGTTTGGTCCAGGAGCTCTGTTTCTGACATCTCCTAGTGAGACCAAATAGTCCCAAAGTCCTTCGGAAAGGCCACTGGCCAATGTCTATGCTACTCTTCATCTGTTTAACTGTCGGGAGGCAGCAACAACACGTTCTTTTTTGTTGCTGTTGTTGTTATTGATACAGGGTCTCATATAACCCAGGCTGGCCTCGAACTTGTTATGCAGCTGAAAATGACCCTGAGCTTCTTGATCCTCCTGAGTGCTTAGATTTTAGGCATGTACCATCACACCGGGTCTATGCCGCGCTGCTACTGAAACCTAGGACTGCGTGCATGCTAGACAAGTGCATTGTTAGTCAAGCCTCATCCCCAGCCCCTGTAATTTCTTTTGAACACTCAGGAAACATGTCAAACTCCCTTGTTAAATTCTCAGCACTGTCTGCTGTGATGTATGTATGGCCACCTTGAGCAAGGCCACAGCCACAGAGCCATTGAGTGGTTTCCTCAAAGCCCATATTCTTTCCACTTGCAGCTCAATGAGTGGCCAGGGATCTTGGGAAGAAATGAAACAATAACAAACCCCAAGTCTGGGCTGCTGTATCAGCCCCTTATTCCTCCAATGACCTAGTGTCAGTCACACTAAGCCTCTCTCCAGGCAAAATCACCTGTTTGCTCTCTGGTCCCAGCCACCTGTGTCTGTCAGCTTTGTCCTCCTGGCCCAGGCTTTTAAGCTTCAGACTTGCACAGACTGTTTTCTATTGCTAACCTAGAAGGATGTCTCCTGCCCCATGGAGTCAGAATGAGCTCTCCCCTGCCCCTCATCCCAAGACTCCCCAACTTAATTTCATAGTATGTTTAAGCTGGTATCTTCCAATGGGGCTCAGTGACTATCTCCTTGGGTGAGCTTCTGGGAACCTGGCCCTTGACTTTCTGTCCCCTCACAACTTCAAGCTGTCCCACAATCTTTTGTGTGTCTCAGAATTCTTTGGAGCCACAACTATCGTCTCTTTCCTTGACTGATAAAAATACAAATGCAGTTTTAATGCAATCCCGAGTTTCCTTTCTAGCTAGTGACTGTCAGTCACCGAACCTGCCTTAAATCCCTCTCAAAGGGAGCCAATCTGTTTACGCTACCTGTTCATAGGAACACAGTTTGGGGCCAAATGGTCCTGTTAGCCAGTATATTGATTGGTTGGCCATTAACAGATGACATGGTCTGGTAAGGCATGTTAGAGGCTGAGGAAGATACCATGGTCAGTAAGTCACTTGTCATGAGAACCTGAGTTCAGATTATCCCTGCAATGACAAGATGAGAGAGAGACAGGAGGATGCCTAGAGTTTACTCGCCAGCTAGCCTGGCCTATTTGGTGAAACTTCAGGCCAAACCAAAAGGGAAGATGCTTGTGGCATGACACCCTGAGTTGACCTTTGACCTTCACATACACATATATACACACGTACACCCACAGACATGCATACAAACATAAGAATGTATATACACCCAAAGAACGTCATGCTGGCTGTCTGGGTTTTCTAGAGAACATGAGTGAAGACATACACAGAGGAGGAGACTATTAGCACTGGTAACTGAGAAGAAAAGAAGATAAGAGAGTGAGAGTGGGGGGCGAAGTTGTGGGGGGAGTGGAGAAGCCACAGCCAGGCTTCCTGCCTCCAAAGGGCAGCTGAGTCCAGGGAATAGGCAAGTCTCCTTGAGAAGGAAGCAGGGTATGACAGACAGGATCTGCTTTATGAAAACCGACACTATCTTTCTTGTTTTGTTAGTCACTGAGGGCTACTGGGGGTCCCAAAGTCCAGCTCAGATCAAACAAATGTCTGGTCAGGCAGTGACCTTGTGGGAGGTGGCAGAAGGGGAGGAATCGCCTCAGATCTTTTCTCTAGGGAATCCAAACAATAGCAGCCTGTGGCTCTCCTAAACCGGACTGCCAGCCCTAGGTGGGAGGCATGGATGCATGGCTTCAGTATTTAGGCTCTGGTGCTGTGGACGCCAGTGGTGGTTGTTATTCTGGTAGATGTGGTTTGGAGAAGCTTCACTGTCTTCAGCTAGAAGCCTGGTGTTCATGCAAACCCGTCTATTGTCTTGCAAGTCCTGCCATCTTCAGGTCACAGGGCTAGGCCTGCATATGTTCCATGTATTCTTTTAAGACCGCAGGAGGCTTGGGGCTGATCTAATTCCCTAATGGTTCTGAGTGAGAAGTAAGTACCAGGACAGCCATCTCTGGGTCTAAACAGATAAACAGATCATCGGCACTGGCTATTATTGTAAGACAACTTGGTAGGGAAAGCTCACTTTCTTATTAACCAGATGTGAGACCTTGGGTAAGTGACTCCATCTTGTCATCTGTATGTCACAGTACACCTTATTAGATGTAGTTATCATTAAATGTAGTAATCTCTTTTTTTGGTTTTTGGTTTTTTTTTTTCTTTTTCTTTTCTTTCTTTTTTTTTTTTTTTTTTTTTTTTTTTTTTTTTTTTTTTGAGACAGGGTTTTTCTGTGTAGCCCTGGCTGTCCTGGAACTCATTCTGTAGACCAGGCTGGCCTCGAACTCAGAAATCCACCTGCCTCTGCCTCCCAAGTGCTGGGATTAAAGGCGCACACCACCACCGCCCGGCTAGATATAGTAATCTCTTAAACTAGCCAATATAAACCTGTCAGTTTTATAGGTCAAAGATGATTTATAACAATGCAACTGTGGCTGGCACATAGCAAGTGCTTTATAAATGCAAACTAAATGGCACATAGCAAGTGCTTTATAAATGCAAACTAAATGGCACATAGCAAGTGCTTTATAAACACAAACTAAATGGCACATAGCAAGTGCTTTATAAACACAAACTAAAAGGTATCGAATGTGTTGTTCTAGGGAGATGACTCAACTGGTAAAGTACCTGCCATGCAAGTAGGAGGATCTGAGCTAAATTCCCAGAAACCCTTGCAAAAAGTCCGTGTGTGGTGGCATACACGTGTGCTACTGGGGAGGCAGAGCCAGGAGGATCTCGGGAGCTCCTTTGTTGGGCCTTGGACGAGGTAACTCCATTTAACCTGCACCATCAATCACATAGGACACAGGTAGAGGTCTCCACCTCCAGAGATTTAAATATTAATGAGTTATCTAAAGGGGGGAGTAGCTAATTGTTATTCCCTCCCCTTTTCCCCCTGCTCCCTATAAAAAGCATGGCCCCCTGACTTTTGGCAGGGAAGCGCACCATTTACACCCATTCACCAAGCCATGAACAATAAAAGCTTTGGAAAACCGGACTCCACATGTCGCCTGGGCCTGCTGCCACCAGATTCCCAGCCTCTGGAACCTTGAACTGCAGCTTTGTGACACTTCTTCATCTCCACTTGGATGAGAGAGGCACAACTGAGAACTTCTCCTGGTGTCCTTCATGGTTCTCGTCCTCCTGCTGACTCTGCTACTGATTCTGGTGAGGCCTGGCTGGCTCTGCTAGGTCGTGCTACTGCTGTTTGCCATCCCAACACTGCCCAACTGGACTGCTGGCGTATTTGTGAAGTATTTGTGAGTGGATCGAACCTCCCACTGATTCTTATGAACTGAACTGCTCATTTCCTGACAACACAGATGGAATTTGCTCCAAAGAACAACTTCTAAACAGGTCTACTTCTTCTGTATCCTTTCCTTTCCACTACCTCTGGTGGGTGGTGGGCTAGAAAGATGTTAAACCATTTAGGAACCCATATTAAAAGTAGGTCTTTGAAAAGCCAAAGCTAACATGCATGGTTTCTTCCTGCTGCATCACTTGTCAGTCTTCACTGGGTATTGTTCTTCGTTTTCACATGCAGTGACTCATGCACTCATCTTAGTGGCTCCTGTGACCTGCCATGTGATTGTTGTAAAAACTAAGAGAAAACATGTCTCTATCCAATGCCACAGGGCCCATAAGTGACAGAAACAGAATTCAAGCCAGTTCCCTTGTTCTTGGCCATGTGCCTTCCCTTTCTTAGAATTCACTGACAATGCGTACCTGTGCCGGCTGGCTGTATGTCAGCTTGACACAAGCTGGAGTTAGAAAGTAGGAACCTCAATTGAGAAAATGCCTCCATCAGACCCAGTTGGAGGGTGCTTTCTTAATTCAAGGGGAGGGCCCAGCCTATGATGGGTGGAACTATCCCTGGGCTAGTGGTCCTAGGTTCTATAAAAAAGCAGGCTGGGCAAGCCACAGTGAGCAATCCAGTAAGCAGCATCCCAGCCTCTGCGTCAGCTCCTGCCTCCAGTTCCCTGCCCTCATGGTTTTGATGATCAATTGCACATGGAACCCTGACTAAGACAATACCTCTCCACATATCCCTCTTGGCATCTCATGTCACCTTACGCAGTCTTTGGTTCCAGAATCTGGTGACTTATTTCTAATAGGTTTCATCCTTAAAGTCTTTGACATGAAGCTGAGTGGCAGTGGTGCACACCTTCAGTCCCAGCACTCAGGAGGCAGAGGCAGATGGATCTCTATGAGTTCAAGACTAAACTGTTTACAGAGCTAGTTCCAGAATAGCCAGAGCTACATAGTGAGACGCTATCTTGAAAACAATCAATCTTCAATATGAATGAGCAGTCTTGCAGACCGCACTATCTTCCTTAGGCTTGGAAAAGGAGTCTGCAGTCATACCCTGACCTGGAGAACAGTCACCTGAGGAGACTGGGCTTGTCTCTGTGCAGAAGCCATATTTTCACTTCAGCACTGACCTGAGGAGACATGTCTTCACTGTAACACTGACCTGAGGGGCCATGTCTTCACTGTAACAGTGACCTGAGGGGCCATGTCTTCATTGTAACACTGACCTGAGGGGCCATGTCTTCACTGTAACACTGACCTGAGAAGACATGTCTTCACTGTAACACTGACCTGAGAAGACATGTCTTTACTGTAACACTGACCTGAGAAGACATGTCTTCACTGTAACACTGACCTGAGAAGACATGTCTTCACTGTAACACTGACCTGAGGGGCCATGTCTTTACTGTAACACTGACCTGAGAAGACATGTCTTCACTGTAACACTGACCTGAGAAGACATGTCTTCACTGTAACACTGACCTGAGAAGCCATGTCTTCACTGTAACACTGACTGAAGGGCCATGTCTTCACTGTAACACTGACCTGAGGGGCCATGTCTTCACTGTAACACTGACCTGAGAAGACATGTCTTCACTGTAACACTGACCTCAGGAGACATGTCTTCACTGTAACACTGACCTGAGGGGGCATGTCTTCACTGTAACACTGACCTGAGGGGCCATGTCTTCACTGTAACGCTGACCTGAGGGGCCATGTCTTCAACTGTAACACTGACCTGAGGGGCCATGTCTTCACTGTAACACTGGCCTGATGGGACATGTCTTCACTGTAACACTGACCTGAGGGGCCATGTCTTCACTATAACACTGACCTGAGAAGCCATGTCTTCACTGTAACACTGACCTGAGGGGCCATGTCTTCACTGTAACACTGACCTGAGGGGCCATGTCTTCACTGTAACACTGACCTGAGGGGCCATGTCTTCACTGTAACACTGACCTGAGGGACCATGTCTTCACTGTAACACTGACCTGAGGGACCATGTCTTCACTGTAACACTGACCTGAGAAGACATGTCTTCACTGTAACACTGACCTGAGGGGCCATGTCTTCACTGTAACACTGACCTGAGGGGCCATGTCTTCACTGTAACACTGACCTGAGAAGCCATGTCTTCCCTGTAACACTGACCTGAGGGGCCATGTCTTCACTGTAACACTGACCTGAGGGGCCATGTCTTCAACTGTAACACTGACCTGAGGGGCCATGTCTTTATTACAGCACTAATCACTAACTGGAGAGATGACAACTGTCCTAAGCAGTCAGCCCTATCTCCTCTCTTTTTATGCAATGATCTTTCCCATAGTGTAGTACTGTATAAGCAACAAGAAAGGACACTGGGCCTTCAACAGCTTGGGATGACAGCTCTGAGCCCACATCTTTGGTTCTCTGGTGACATTTCCTACTTCCCATGTAACTACAGGTGACTCGTCACTCAGATTCCCACTCTACAAGAGTCTTCCCTCCTGGGGGTTCAAATCTCATGCTCTGTTCCTGCCAAGTCCCCACCTGCAGTCTCCTCAGAGTCCATAGGGCCCCCAACTGCCACCTCTTCCAAAATTGTCCCCAAATTTTAGGTGTCTGCTATAGTGGCACCCCACTTATAGATACCAAAATGTGTGACAATTACACATTTCTCTGCAGCAAATCACCCTGAGTATAGTAGCTTATTCGAACCATGTATTATCTTCTGCAGTATCTGACCTAGCTCAGGACTTCGAAGAGGCGATAGTCAAGGTTCTGGCCAGGTGCTCTAGTTTCTTTTCTGTTGCTATGATTAAAATACCCTGACTGTCTGTTTACAATTCCAAGTTACAGTCCATCGAAGGGAAGTCAAAGGAGGAACATGTGAAACTAGTCATATCGCATCTTCCTGCAAGAGCAGAGAGGAACGAATATGCCCATGCCTCCTTCTTGCTTGTGCTTCAGCTTTCTTTACTCTCTTATACAGGGCAAGGTCCAGCCTATAGAATGGTACCGCCCATAGTGGGCTGGGGTCAATTAATAATCAAGAGAACCCCCCACAGACATGCCCACAAGATAACCTCATGTAGATAATTCCTTAATTAAGACGCTTTTCCTAGGTGTCAATGGGTTATGACATCAAGACCATCACACTGGGATGTGATTGGGATTTGCCTGGAGATTAAAGGTTGACTTCTGGTACAGCATCTTCCACATGGTTTTTGGTTAGACACTAAGTTCCTCATTGGCCAGCCAAGTTACCAGAGTCCCTCACCACATGTGTCTCTCCAGAGATTGCTTGGCATTGTAGCTAGCTACCCCCAAAAACATGTGATGCTAAAGAAGAGGACTAAGGTGGAAGTCACATCATCATTTATTATCCTGTCTCTGCATCCATGAACCATTGCTTTTCACTGATTCTGTTGGCCACAGTGGATGGTCCACACACTGAAACACTAGCAAGGATTACAGTCCCGGTGAGTGAGGATGGGTGGAACCACCCTGGAGTTAGACGAGTACAATGGAATGCTTCCTCCTGAGACCTAGAACAAGAGCAGGATGCAGACCCTCACTATTTCCATTCTACATGATAGTAAATGTCTAGCCAGTGCACTATGGCAAGAAAAAGAAACTATATCCATGTAGATAAGAAAGGATAAAACCAAACTTTTAATCTGCAGATGACATGGGTAGAAAATTAAAAGGAAAGCATACAAAAAAAAAAAATCTCTCAGTATTAGTCCATGAATTTAGGAAGCTCACAGAATTATTAAATATAGTACTTATTTAAGTTCTCTGATATAAGATCTCTATATAGCTGAGGCTAGCCTAATACTCACTGCATAGCTTAAGATACCCTGGAACTTAAGATCTTTCTGTGTTTACCTCCTGAGTATGGGGATTAAAATTAAGGAGGTGTGCCATCATGTCTGGCTAGTATCAATATTTCTGATACCCAATTGTAGCTTATATACTAGCGGCAGTTAGAAATTAGAAATTTGAAAACAAAATCATCGTTTAGTGAGGTGGCAGGTATCTGCAGGGGAACTGTCACTGCATTCTCTGCTGACAGGAGCCGGGTACCTACAAAGCCTCTGTTTACCTTCATGGTGGCTCTTCCCTTCAGTCTAACCCAGTAGCATTTCTACAGTTGTAATTCTTTTTAAAACTCTGTGAGCCACCAGAATGTAAAGTATGGATCTGGAGAGATGGTTCAGTGATAAGAAGCCTATTGATCAGTTTTTATTACCCACTTGGTGGCTCACAACCACCTCTGCTCTGGTGGTTTCCAGGGGATGTGGCGCCCTCTTCTGGTCCCTATAGGCACTGCACTCATGTGCACAAACCCACAGATGGGTACACACAATTTTTAAAAATCAATTAATTAAAAAAAAATGAAGTATGAAGAAATAGGACTGACAAAATATGGGCAGGGTCTTTATACTGAAGACTTCAATAACATTATGAAAACAATTGAAGATAAGAGATCAAATGAGATCGATCTCCCTGGATCAGAAGTCTCAACATCATATAAGCCCAGCTATAGATTTTGCACAATTTTGTAATATTTGTAATATTTCTTAGTAGATTTATTTATTTATTTATTTATTTTATTTATTGGTTTTATGTATATGGGTACATTGTCACTCTCTTCAGACACACCAGAAGAAGGCATCGGAACCCATTACAGATGGTTGTGAGCCACCATGTTGGTGCTGGGAATTGAACTCAGGACCTCTGGAAGAACTGTCAGTGCTCTTAACCGCTAAGCCATCTCTCTAGCCCTTAGTAGTCTTTTTATGTTAAAAAAAATAACGGAGTGCAGAAAAAGATATGGTACAATTGTGTGAAATGTGGGAGTTACTGAAACTGTGCTGTTCAGTTTCCACATCCATAAAACTTCAGAAATCAGAGCAGTGCAGGGTTAGCATCAAATGGATAACACACTCACTGCAACACAGCAGAGTATAGAAACATGCTCCACATATACTCTACCTGTTATAACGTTATATTTTTTTATGAGTGTCTTGCTCAAATGTCTGTACACCATAGACATACCCTTGGATGTGATGATGGTGGTGATGATGGTGATAGTGGTGGTGATGATGGTGATGATGGTGGTGGTGATGATGATGGTGGTGATGATGGTGATGATGATGGTGGTGATGGTGATGATGATGGTGTATGGGTGTTTTGACTGCACATACTTCTGTGCATCATATACAATGTTACCTGCAGAGCCCAGAAGAGGGTGTCATGTCTACTGGGATCATAGTGACAGACAGTTGTACATCATGTGGTTGCTGAAAAATGAATCCAGGTCCTCTAGAAAAGCAGCCAGTGCTCTTAACCACTGAGCCATCCCTTCAGTCCTATTTCCATGCTTTTAATGGCTATTTGTATGTTATATTTGGAGAAATGTCTGCAAATCCTTTGCCCATTTTCCAACCATGTTTTCTTTCTTTTTCATTACTGCAAGATTTTCTTTTTCTTTTTCTTTTTTTTTCTTTTTGGTGTTTTTGATATCCCAAATGGAAGTTCTTTTTCAGATATGTGGCTTACAAATGTTTTCTCCAGTTCCATACCTTGTCTTTTTGCTTTCTGGAAGCTATTCTTTCTAGCCCCAAGCTTTTAAGTTTTGATGTGGAGAATGTGAACACTCTAACTGCGGCTCAGACTTCAGTCTCCA
Source organism: Arvicanthis niloticus (assembly GCF_011762505.2). Classification (NCBI taxonomy): domain Eukaryota; kingdom Metazoa; phylum Chordata; class Mammalia; order Rodentia; family Muridae; genus Arvicanthis; species Arvicanthis niloticus. The sequence goes on from NW_023046254.1 coordinate 41,225, forward strand.
TATTTAAGATGCTACCACTCATCTCAAGATGACAGTGCTTCACTGCTGCGTTGCCTGCTGAGACCTTTCTGGCTTCAGTCCTTGTCTAGAACCTACAAACCCACTGAGTATACAGTGTGAGGTAAAGGTCCAGCTTCATTCTTTGGCATATAGACGTGTGGCTGTCTCAACATCATTTGCTGACATAGTTACTCTTTTCCAAGCTCAACTGGTTTTTGACCCAAAATGTCAAGACAATTTAGTGATGAAAGGGTGAAAATCCCAGCAAATATTGTTGGAAAAAAAATAGATATTATATAGAGACTACAACCCTGTTCCCTCTCTTCATACCAAATTAGATATTATATTATTCCATACTGCCCTGGTTAGCTTTGTCAACTTCACACAGCCTACAGTCATAAGAGGGAAAAGCCTTTATTGATGAATTATTTTAATCAGATTGGCCTGTGAGTGTGTCTGTGGGGAATTTCCTTGATTATTAATTGATACAGAAGGGTCTAGCCCACTGTGGGCAGCGTCATTCCTGAGGTGGGGCCCAGCCCACTCTTGGTGGTGCCATTCCCTAGGCAGGAGGATGCTGAGCTGTATAAGAAAGCCAACTAAGCATGAAGCTGGGAATGATCCACCAAGTGCCTCTCCATGGTTACGGTTAATATTTAGAATGGCATTTTTCTAGGGCTGACTAAGCGGCCATGGCTCTGCTTAGCTCAGGCTGCCATTCTCCATGGCCTGAAGCCAAGCACTCCACAGCTGGAAGCAGCCAGAGGCTACAGGTGTGACACAGCTAGAAACAGCCAGCCAGAAACACTGGCCCTGTCACCCATGAGACGCCATCTTGGGAGATGGCTCTGCCAATCTCTCACGCTGTCTTCACAAGGCTGGGCTGAGCCCAGACCATCCCTCCATCCACATGGTACCCGGTAGAAATGAGACTCTATTGTTTAAAGATTATCTAATAGCTTTATATTTTTGGTAATGCTCAAATAACAAGAGGCCCACACAATTAGAGGTGTTACCCAATACCTAACCTCACTTTTACAACTACTTTAGACTGCTAGAGACATCCGCCGCCATTTTCCCCTCTCTGTCCTCTCTCTCTCTCTGCTAGCTCCTCCTCCTCTTCCTCTCCTTACTCCTCCCATATTAGATCCTCCCATTACCAAGTTTAATGCAGCAAGAAATATTCTGCCACACCATGGTTTCTGCCCCAGGTACTTGCTCTAACTTCCCTCAGCAATGGATTATGACCCAGAAATGCAAGCCAAACTAGCCTTTTTTCTTTCCCAATTTGCTTTTATTCATGGTGTTTATCACAGCAAGAGAATCAGGCCAGAACAGACATATGTTCTCTTACCTCAAACAAAATAAGATATTGTATGCATCACTTCATACAATAAGATGTTGTGTGAGTGACCCCTGTTCCTGTCATACCAGACATAAGGCGTGTCCTCTGAATAATTCCTAAACTCAGGAGCTGAAGGTAAAACTAAAAAAAACCTTCTATAAAATTCAGAAACAGCCATAATGTCTGCGAATGAAGCAAAAAGCAAACTGGGGACATGAAAACAGAGTGTACGTTCCAAAACATTAAAATTTTTTCTTGCAAATACCATGTTAAGAAACTGAAAGGCAAGAGTTATGTGTTAATTCTCTTAATAGATTTGTATTCTGAACAGATACCTTTTGCACATCAATGTGATGACGAGAAATGACTTGGGTTTAAAGTGGGCAAGAGATTTGGGTAGCTTTGCCGGAGACTAAACACAAATGCCAATCACATGAAGAACGAAAAATCTTTGGCATTATTAATCACTAAAGAAAGAAAAGCAGTGGTGCAGCACGGCTCACACCCCTGAGACGGACTGGCATTACAGAGCCTGACCACACATGAGTTGGCAAGAGTGTGGAATGTGGACATTCCGCAACGTGTGCACTCCTAGTGGGGATGGTGTCACATGGGACAAACACTTGGAAAAACAGTCTGCTGGCTATGAAAAAGTTAGGCACATATTTGCCTCCTATTCTGGCCACTCTATGTTGAGGAATTATACAAGTGAAATAAATATACAAGTCCACACAAGGACTCTGTGCATGAATGCTTATAAAACACTATAAATATAAGCATAGGACTCATTCATTCATTCATTCATTCATTCATTCTATACAGAGCCTCACTCTGTAGTCAAGCTCACTATGTACCCCAGGCTGCCATCCTCAAGTTCACTATATAGCCCAGGATGGTCTCGAATTCTCTGTCCTCCGGTCTTGGCCTTGTAGGTGCCTACCATTCAAGATGATTTTTTTTTCACATGTGTGTTTGCCTACATTTATGTCTGGGCACCATGCATGTACAGTGCCCTGGGAGGCCAGGAGAGGGCAGTGGATCCTTTGGAACTGGAGTTACAAATAGTTATGAGTCACCTGGTAGGTTCTGGGAACCAAATCCAGTTCCTTAGCAAGAGCAGCCAGTGTCCTTACCCACTGAGCTATCCTTCCAGTCCCTCCAAGATCTGCCTCTAAGGTGGTTTATGAAGAAGGTTAGGCTAAGTTATTACTCACGTGGTATCTGGGGCCCAGTGAGCAGTGGATCAAACGTAACCAGCTGTGTCCTGATGGCTCCTTAGGTCCACACAGCTGCTTTGTGCAATCTATTGCTACATGAAATGCAGAAGTTATTTGTGCGAAAGCAGCATAACTATGCTAAGAAATAAAAATGAAACGGAAAATTCAATCATGATCTCCTTTCTGGACAGATCAACTCATTTATTTTCCCTTGTTCCCATCTGGCACTTGTCTGCATGCATAAAACATTTTTACACAGCTATAAAAATCCAATTTTGCATTCAACTCTGTGAAAACAATTGTCATATCACAGGCTGGTTCCCACTCTCTCCTGCTTCATCTTCTCAATTATTTGTGATGATTGTGTCAGTCACTCTGCAGATCTGTCCTCTTTAACATTGCCTCTGTCGCTGGGCGTAAGTGGGGTTTTGTTGTTGTTGTTTTCTTTTTACAGTTACTATGAGAAAACAACATTGTAGCTAGGTCGGGCAAGATGGCCCACAGGGTAAAGGCGGTTGCAGCCAAGACTGAGCTTGAGTCTTAGCACCTACACAATGGAAATAGAGACCTGATTCCCAGGATGCTCCCACACAGACACCACGACATATGTGTTTTAAATGGTGTCGCTAATATTTTCATGGATAATGCCTCAGTGGTGGTTGCTGTTGTTTGGTTAATTGGTTGGTTAGTTTTTGGTTTTTTTGAGACAGGATTTCTCTGTGTAGCCCTGGCTGTCCTGGAACTCACTCTGTAGACCAGGCTGGCCTCGAACTCACAGAGATCTGCCCGCCTCTGCCTCTGAGTGCTGGGATTAAAGGAGTGTGCCAGCATTTGCCTTAGCTTTGATTCCTTTATTGTTACATTACATGGATGACTTGAGTACAATCTCTGGAACCCACAGTGGAAGGAACCAACCAACTCCTAAAAGTTCTCTGGTTGACACACATCATACAGTGGAATAAACTCGTGTGCACACATGCACGCGTGTGCACATGCGCGTGCACATACACACATGCATACACACACATAAAAATATTCATCACAGCCATATACATATATTATACACAGATACACACAGTCGTAAATATAAATCAAACATTTTTTATAGAAGTCTCTGATGGAAAGATGGGCACAGGGCACTTGGGAGGTGGGGACAGGCTGAACAGAGTCCAAGACCATTCTTGGCTATGTAGTGAGCTACTGGCTAGCCTGGGCTACATGAGACCTTGTCTCTAACAAAACAAAACCCCTCAATGTATGCTGGCAAGGGAGAGGTTTTCTAAGAAGAGATGGTGAAAGGGCCCTGTGGATGACAAGGAGCTTCTAGGCAGAGGGGAAGAAATAGAATTCTAGGCAGGAGGCACAGCCTTGTAAACTGATGGAGGTTAAGGAACTGGAACAAGGTGGAGCCAGCGGGAGCACAAAGAGCCAGGGGTCGTGGAACAGATGATTCCAACTGTGGAGCATCGGAAGAATTGGGCTTTCTCCTGAGGGTCTCAGAATCTCCCTCCAGAGTAGAATCTCCCCAGTGAGGGGAAGGAGAGAGTACAGGTCTGAGGGAGAGCTGCATACGGGTCCAGCCGAAAGATGGCCAAGACAGGATGACGAGAGACAGGGAGAACTTGGAAAGTGTCGAGGAGGTGACACTTGGAAGACACAATGGTGGGTGTAAGAAGAGGGCAGTGAGCGGGAACAGGAAAGGCTGGCTTTGAATCCTGACTTAAGAGAGGGGGCTGGAGAGATGGCTCATCAGGTAAGAGCACTGTCTGCTGTTCCCAAGGACTGGTGTTTAATTCCCAGCACCCACATGGCAGCTCACAACTGCCTGTGACCCAGTTTCAAGTGATTTAACACCCTCACACAGACATACATGCAGGCAAGATGCCAATGCACATAAAAAAAAAAAAATCACTTTTTAAAAAGAGAGAGAATGGAGTGCCTGTCTTTAGTCATAGTACTTAGGAGGCAGAGGCAGGCAGATCTCTGTGATTTTGTAGGCAGTTTGGTCTGTGTAGTGAGTTCTAGGCCAGCCAGAGATACAAAAGGAAACCCTGTTACCATAAAGTATATAAAATAAGAGAGGGAGGGAGGGAGGGAGAGAGGGAGGGAGGGGAGGAGATAGCTGGTTTAGTGATTAAGAACACTTGCTGACGGGAAAGCTTGGGTCAAAACGAGGAGGAGAAAGAGGGGCTATGGCTCGGTTAACGGAGAGCTCACTTACCATGCGTGAACGTTCAAGTTGCATGTGCATAAAGGCTTGTGATCTCAATACTGGGGAGATGGCGGCAGGAGGATCAGAGGTCCATGGTGAGACTTGGCTAAAATTCAAGTACAAGGCATTTCTGAACTACATAAGACCCCGCTTTAAAAACAGAAACAAAGGAAGAGAGAGCTGGTCCAGAAAGGGGTGGCGTGATAGGCCAAGGCGTGCTGAGCAGAACTTACAAGCCTGGAATTTGGTTTGATACTCTGTGGCTACCATCATGGGAATTCCTAACAACTTCTGAAGACACGCCCACATTCTGAGTGGACCCCAGCCCCATGGACACCATAGGCCCCATGGCTGACATCACAGCTCCATTGATACCACAGGCCCCATGGCTGACACCACAGGTCCCATGGCTGACACCACAGGCCCCATGGCTGACACCACAGGCCCCATGGCTGACACCACAGCCCCATGGCTGACATCACAGCTCCATTGATACCACAGGCCCCATAGCTGACATCACAGGCCCCATGACTAACACCACAGGCCCCATGGCTGACATCACAGCCCCATAGCTGACATCACAGCCCCATGGTTGACACAGCCCATCCAGCTTCCAGTGATGTGAAGGTATTGCCTTTGCCACCTCTCCCCAGGATGGCTATCATGTAATAAATGGAAATGGGAAGCTCACTGCTCCTTGATGACTGGTCAGATCCACTGTGTTTCCTCAAATCTAACTAACTAACCACCTTTCTTTTTGTATGAACTTATATATGAGCCTATGGCCTTTGCTTTCTACCCTTGTTGAGACTCTGTGAAAGGAAATTGCTTGCTAAAAGCAGGGGAACCTGAGTTCACATCCCCAGGGTCCACATTCAAGCCAGGAATGGTGACACACATAACCCCAGCACTGTTGGGGCAGAGATAGGCAGATGGCTAACCAAACTGGGAGCATCTGGTTCAGTGATCGTCCCTGTCTCAGAACGGTGTGCTTGAAGAAGCCACCTGACATTGATTTCTGGGCTCTACATGTGAAATCACACATACACACAGACACACAGGCACAAAAGTGTCAGATAAAATATAAGGCATGCTATGAAATTTGAATTTCATAGAAATGACAGTTTCTAGTAGAAATATGTCCCAAATGTCTCACAGAATATACTTACACTAAAGAATTATATGAAATTCAAATTTAACTAGACTGTCTATTTTTTTTCTTTGCTAATTACAGAGGCTCAATGATTTCACAGAGAACAGAGAGACATTAAACATTGGGCACTTGGTGATGTATTTGGACCCCTGGATCAAGCTTTGCCTGAAGCCTAGCCTTTGTTGGTTTTCAGGTCCACAAACTCAAGGTTACTAGACTGGAAACCATTCTGCTTTCTGAGATCCTTCCGATCCTTCCTTCTAATCACGTGACGCTGCTTTGCAACCTCCCCTTGGCGGAGCCGCCTTCGTCCGGAGCCCTGTGAGACTCTTCCTTAGTGCAGACGGGCACCCTTACTGACATTCTCCAGGCGAAGTCCGCTTGTATTTTTAGATCAAGACCTTTACGAGAAGTGCAGTTTGTCTTCAGCTTCCTCTCTCTCCACCCAGAGTGGTCTGAGCCCGGGCCAGCTCCCTCTGAGAAGTCATTCCTGCCTGCCTGGACGGAGCCTCAGTCCCAACACAGACCAGCCAGTGTCTGCCTGGCGGCAGGGCAGCGAGGCACTGCCTTGGGCTGAACAGAAAGTTGACCAGTGTGTTTTTCTACGGGACCGGAAGGACTCAGCTTCTTTGAATTCTCAACCGCCAGGCTTGGAAAGGAAGCGTGTCCAGAAGGATGGGCAAGACAGGAGAAGCGGTCCTCAGGGGGAAGCTTTGGCCAGGGCACTAAAGAGCCAGGATTTTTCTGGAAATTGAGTACACTGGCCAAGACAAGGTGGAAAGATCAATCTGGGCTTTATGAATTGGCCTTTATGGTCTCTTCCCTAACCCCAGGTCTGATTTTCCTCATCTGTAAAACGGTGTTGGTTCACAAAACAAATACTGGATGCCAACCCAGGCTCAGGGGAATCAGATAGGACCCTGTTATCTAGCCTGGAATTTGAGGCAGGGACTGGGAAAGACCAGGCATAAGTCCAGACGTGAGGCAGACATTCTATAATCAAAGCACGGTCGTGGCCTTCTAATCAGCTAGGCAGGGTAATAAACAGAGGCTACACCTGCTCACCTGGGGCCACTCACCCTCGATCCCTTTTCCAGTGCCTTTCTTCTCCATTTGCACGCTTCTGGTTGTTGGCATTTTGACACAGGTGGCTATCTCTTTCAGCCCTCAGGGCACTGGTTTCAAATAGACTTTCTGGCCTTTCCTAAGTTGGTCTCCTGGGAATATCAATCAACTATTGATGTTGTAACATATATTGATGTTGTAACAGATAGACCCAAAGCGATAATGGAGACCCATGATACGAGTTGGGCTTGTGCTTCAGCCAACAGTCTGAGATGGATCTAACAGGTGCAAATATGCGCTCATCTTTCTCCCCACAAATCTCCACCTAAAGACTGGCTAATAGCAGTTATACCACCTTTCCTCTGAGGTGAGCATCTGTCTGTGTTCTCAGACTCACAATCCTCCTGCCTCAGCTTCCCCGTACCTAGCCTAAACCATGTGATCTTTAAAACAGCTTCTACAACCTTGCTGGGATCACTGTCTAAGCTACACAGAAGGAGAATGTGAGCTGGTCTTTGGGGTCAGGGATGGGAACGGTGCATGTCTGTTGGTTTTGACTAATGAGAACTCAGCAGAAAGGTTGGAGCCTGCTATAAGGACTCTGTCCAGTCTCTGCCGTACCCACAGGGGCACTGGACCCTGGGCTCAGAGTCCCACTCCCACCCCAGCTCAGTCCCTAGAACCAGCAAGAACTCCTGAAGGGTCTGGGGCAGAGATACAGGTGTTCTGTGACTTTAAAAGCACCATTTCCCCCCTCAGGTGGATTAAGTGGGAGGGTGAGGGACAGCAAGACAAGATGCTCTTAGCCACTGCTGGCACTAGCTGTGTCTATGGGGACACTGACGGGACAGGCTTGCTAATCAACTTTGTTGACACAAGGACATGCTTCTGTTCTATGACCCTGACTTGATTTCCCAAGAAATCACTGTGTGCCTGTGTGTGCATGCACACGCCTGTGTGCCAACCTCCCTATGTGTGTGTGTCTCTCCTATGTCTGTGTATGTGTTGTTCCCTGTAAGCTTCTGAGGACAGAGATCATGCTGCACTCAGCTGAAGGCCACCCTCAAATACGTAGGTACTCACCCCACACGGGTCTTCAGGAAATTCTCTAGCTCAATCAACAGGAAAACCTAAGCATGGAGGCAGTTTACAGTAGTGCCCAGGCCGCCTGCCCCGTCTTCACACTGTGTTCCTGTCTCTCATCTCCTTGGTTTGCCCAGGCAGGCTTCCATGAGACTTGGCTCCTTCACTCCAGAGAGAGAATTTCCCCACTTTTTGTTTGTTGTTAGTGCTAGTTCTAAGGCTATGAATAGCTGCCATTTACGGTCTCAATATGGATCGTCCGGGAGCACAGGGCCAAAGTGGCCCCAGGGCCCAGCTCAGGTCTGCCTGTGTGTGCACTTCCAGTATGCACTCAGAAGAGATGAATAGGGCCATTTAGTACCAGGCACTGGGTCAGACTCTCCAAATACCTTGTCTTTAATTTTCAAAACCACCCAACAAGAGGGTACTATAGACATTATATCTGAAGGAACTGAGCCTTGGCAAGGATACATCACTTGCCCTGTGTCACTCAGTTAGAAATGTGGATGAGTCTGGACCCAGAGTGGTAATAAAACAGGCTTGGTCTTGGGGGGGTCTCTGCCTCTTTGATGGCCCTCTGTTGCCTCCACACACGCTTCTCCCACTGGCTCAGGAAACACGCCTGCACATCTGTGATGACACACACTGATGAACAGTACAGACGGCCTTGGGTCTCAGAGATCTCAGGGCTTAGGGATTACAATGGATCTGGGCAGGGAGCACAGAGCTATGTGTGTATTTGAAGGTGTGGGAGCAGGGAATGAGTGAGAAGATGGCTCAGTCAGCCAAGCGCTTGCTGTGCAGACACAAAGAACCAAGTGTGGATTCTGATCGTCTTGGGAAGAGGGTGTGGTGATGTGTGCCTATCATCCGGTGCTGGGGAGGTGGGTGGAGACAGGAGCTGAAACTGGAAAGGGACAGGGGAGACACAGAGTGTTAACCTCTCACCCCCACATGCATGTGCATACATGTGGGCATGCATTTGTAACACACACACACACACAGATACATCACACACACAGAGTATGGAAAGAGAGGGGAAAACCATGGAGAACTCAGGGGTCAGAGGATGCCTCTCTGAAGCTTAGACCTGTGGGTAGAGAGTAAAAATGCCTCTGCCCCCCTAGTAATGAAGAGTGTTCCTCCCAGTGAGAACAAGACTGGGATAGACTGCAGGCAAGAAAGGAGAGGTGCCTAGGCAGACAGAGGAAGGTCTATGTCCTGGAGATACATCGGACTATGTGTGAAGACAACCTGCGAGCAGGAGACAGATATCAGGCCCACCGGGAGCAGCGCCTGGTGGCACTCTGAGGCGTTGTGGACAGGGAGCAAACTGTGCAGAGCATGAGGAACAGAGTTAATGTATTACCTGACAAAGAGAGGCAGGGGAATCCACAAAGATGAGAGATGGAGTCCTGGGTGGGGAGAAGGATGGGCAGGTGTCAGGTAAGATCCAGTCAATAAGAATGCAAGGACCTCTTAAAGTTTTCTAAGAATCTCTGGTGGAAAGACTCGAGTCTGCCCCCATGTAATCAAAGCATCTTGTCTCAATTTTGAATGTCTGTGGCATAACGACAGTCAATCAACTCCAGTTCCACCCACAAGGAAGTACTCCTTACTTAGTTAAGGTTTGACACTGAAGTGACATGCCACGTTGTCCTACTGGAGCCAAAAGCAGGTCAGCAAGTCTGGCCACCTGAGGCCTGTAGTCTTAGGCCGAACTACCAGGGCAAAGCGTTAAATGAAGTACTTGTTCTGGTCCCGTGTGGGCTCCAGTGCCTGCACGTCAGGTAGTGGCCTGTGACATGGAGACAGGCAGAGTTAGAGGATCAAAGAGACTATCCTAGAGATCACTGGATACATACTGTAAGATGGTCCTAAAGGAAGTGCAAGATCTGGGAAGGTTGTCATGACTCATATGAGATAGGAGGAAGATGAAGGGTCACCCCCTCCCTACAGGGTCACCTCCTCTTCCCTGGCCTTTCCCCCCCTACACACACACATACACATAGCATCTGCATTCAGTCTCTGTTTAGTCAGCTGTTGGGTGAGATTGCCTCCCTGTGCCTTGAGCATCCTTGGGTGAGATGGCTTTTCCCTGCTAGGCTGGCCCCAGCCTCCTGCTGTGCAGGGCTTGGCTATATGAGCCTTAAGTGTCACAGCGGCTGCCCGAGACCACTCAGAGACATCCATGCCGAAAAGCAGGTCCAGCATCCTCTCCTGAAGGAGCCAAGCCCCCTGAGCAAACCTAGGCAACATATTTCCCTCTCTGTTTAAAAATAGTCACTCTCTGTGGTGCAGGTTGCTTCTTGCACTGGCTGGTTCCAAAATCCTGTGTCTATGAGTCCTTTGTAACCCTTGAGCCAGAGGGAAGATGGAAAAAGACTTCTATTTATCCGGATGTTTGACATCCCAAGAGGGAATGTTATCATTTCTCCAGTCAAATACCAAGGCTCCACTGAAAAATATTTTCGATCTACAGGACCAAAGCCCAGCATCTTTGTGAACCTTAGCCAACACACACAGGCCCATGGGGCTAGGTCAGGGCCTGTTCCTCCTCAGCAGACACATTCTTGTCAGATCCTCTGACGATGGCATGTCTAGTCCAGAGCACGGAAGGACTGACTGTGACTTCCTTCCACGCTAGGCCAGGGAATTCTTCCTCTGCCATGATAGGCAGGAAGCCATGCCAAAGAGAAGTTATGACCCGGAAGTCATAGAAATGATATGGCCAAACCTGCCTCCTCCCAAGATGCAGGAGATCTGGAACTTGGGAGGCAGGGCTCACGTGGCTCTCAAGATACTGGCTGAGGTGGGAATATTGCTTTACATTATAAATCCCACACGTATTCATTAAAATAAAATGGAAAACGTGGAGAAGAAATTTCCCATCTCCAAGAGTAACTCCGACCATTGTACCTCGCATTACACAGGCACCAGCTCCAAATATAATAGACATGATTTTCTAAAAGGCGCTTATATGCTGATGTGCACCTGTGGTCCCAGTCTCCAGGGGGCTGAAGGAACAGTTCGTAAGTTCAAGGCTAGCTGGGGCTACATAGTGGAATTCTGTCTCAAGAAAACAACAAACCATGAAAATGACTTCAACGTACATATTCTGTGGCTAGCTCCGTCCCTGATTCTGTGTCATGCCTTTGCAGCTCATTAAATAGTCATCCACAACACCTGTTGTAGCCACATAGCATTGTATTCAATTAAGGGATTATATATATATTTTTTAGACTATCCTCCGTTCATGGTTAATTTAGGTGGCATCTTCCTTTTATTTTTATTATTACTTTTTATTTTAATGAACATCTGTGATAATATTAATTTTTTTTTTGGAAAACCTATAATTGCTCAGAAATAGTAACAATAAAAGTTATCATATTTTCAGTCCGCACTTTTCCTAGGAAGGGTCCAGCTCACCCTGTGTGGACAGATAGGTATCAGAAGCAGAACTGACACCCAGTCTTGCTTGGCCCGTTCTAGTTTCATTTCCATTGCTGTGATAAAACTTATTGCTGACAGATATCTACCTAGAGGAGAAATGGTTTGTTTCAGCTCACAGAATTCTAGGCTATATTCCATCACTGTGGGGAAGTCAAGGCAAGAAGCTGAAATAGCTACTCACATCAACCGTCAAGAACAGAGAGAGAATGAATAAACGTAGGGAATGGTGCCGCCCACAGTGGACAAGCTGTCCCGGATCAAAATGCAATCAAGACAATCTCCCATAGACACGCTCATAGGCTAACCCCATCTATACAGTCCGTCATCAAGACTCTCTTCCCAGGTTATTATAGACTGTGTCAAGTGTCAGCTAAAACCAACCATCCCAGGCTCCAAATCCTGGTCTCTAAACCAGACTAAAGCCACTAAACTAGTTTCCCAGGCCCAGAGATCCAGGCTTTCACGGCTTTAAAATCTATGTTCCTCCAAATTACCAGAGAAAAACCAGTCTTTGCCACTACTGCCATCTCTCAATGGTTTCACAAACACTGCCCATTTAAGAGACAGTGTGCTGCTTGCTGTGGGAGGTGGCTAGGGCTGACTAACTGGTTCTTACCAGTTTTTTTGGGTTTTTTTTGTTTTGTTTTTTTTTGTTTTGTTTTTTGTTTTTGTTTTGTTTTTGTTTGTTTGTTTTTTGTTTTTTGGTGTTTTTTTTGTTGTTGTTGGTTTTTTTGCTCACACTTCCGTCATTTGCACTCAGTCTATGAATTCCTTGAGAACTAAGACTTCAAAATCAGGGAAACCTGAAGTTGCAAGGCTAGACTCCCAGGGTGTCATTGGTGGGTCATTAGAAGTGATGGGAAGGGCAACCCCTCCATTCCTGTCTCTTGATGTCTAGATCCTACGGCTCCTGGCTATGAAAGAAACCACACCATCTATTGGGATGTGAGGCCATGTTGCATCTCCAAAACGCGGCCCCGGTGTCATGTGACTGCTCCTGCAACTGGCTCTTCTCATGACCACTCCTCTGTGATATTTTAGAAGGAAATGTGGGGATTTTGGGTAAGCTAATAGATTAGAAGCTGCCTCCCTCTGACTCAGAAGAGGGTGCACGCTGGGATAAAGAAGAACAAACTTCATTTCAAAGGTAGAAATAAAGAAAAAGCAACAGAATTTAAGGTGATGGGGCAAAAGGGGCGTTGAGACGACTAACAAGGGTCTAACACCCACTTTTGGCCTTTGTAGACATCTATGCACACATGGGAAACCAGAAACGACTGCAGACTCATAATTGAGAAATAAGAAACATTGAAAGGCTCTAGGACAGCCTCTCTCTCCCCACTCTGCCCCCCAAAAACCAGTCTGGACAGGAAGCTGTTGAAGAGAGTTATTAAAAATTGTAGCAAAGATGCAGGATTGTACTTCTTCATAGTTGATGCTTCTGGCATCAGGGAGGGGGGCAGACTCAGTTATCTTTAAGGGGCTGGCCACTGAGAGTTTGGACCATGCTCCCAGGACTATTTGAACAACACAAATTGGATCTGGTGCATTCTTGTTTGTTGGGGAGTGGGGAGAACAAGGTTGGGAGAGTGGACCTGGGACAACAGGAAGCAAGTGTAATGGGGTACATTGTATGAAATTCCCAAATAATCAAGAGAGATATTATGTTGGGGGGGAATTAATAAAGAGAAAAAAAAACAGAAGATATACAGACACACATAAACAATATAAATCTTTTCTTAAAGGAGAATGGCTGGAATAGTTAAGAGAACACATACTGCTTTTATAGAGAATCAGTGATGGATTCTCAACACCCAAATCCAGCAGCTCACACCACCCATAAATCAGGTTCCAGGGGACCCGACACCCTCTTCTGCCATCAGTAGGCACCTGCACTGATGCACACACACATACATTCACATAATAAATAATAAGTCTTTCCAAAAATTAGAAGCATAAGCAGCTGGGCATGGAAATATACACTTTAATTCCAGCACTTGGAGGTAGTAACCATGAGCCTAAGAGAGCCACCTACCCTGGTAACATCTAGTTTCCACCACTGAGGCACCTGGCCTAAGATTGGGTCCTTCCTTTTGTACCTCTCCCAAGGGGCAGAGACCTAACACAGGGAAGGCCCATATTTCAGATAACACAGCTGTCAATCAGGAAAGTATTTGGCACTTAGGTGTCAAGGGAAATGACAGCCAATGAATGTCACACCCAAGAAGAGTATGTGTTCTTGAAGAATGAATGTGTGTTCAAGAAAGAATGAATTCACCCAAGAAGAGAAAAAAAAAAAAAAATCCCAAGAGACGAAAACCAGGAAATAGTTCAGTTAAAACCTGTTATTGCTACTTCCCTGTTGGCTAATGACCTCTGACGACCACACTTTGAACACAGCTACTCTGGCTCCTATTATAACTGCAAGCTGGTCATTACTACCATCAGTTTGTTCATCTGACAGATGCGGGAAACTGAGGACAGTGGGCCAGAGCACTTAGCTGGCAAGTGGTAAGAAGGGGACCTGGACTCTGAGTGCTGGCTGCAGGGTGTTCTTTCCACAGCACGTTCATCTCAGGAGGCACAAAACTCAAGGGCTGGCAAGATAGCCTGTAGGTGAAGACACTTGCTGCCAAGCCTGAAGACCCGAGTTCGATCCCTGGGACCCACACAGGAGAAACATGAGAAAAAACTCTGCAGGCTTGCTGACAGAGCCAGACCAACAGAGGCATTTCTCAAGTGAGGGACCTGAGTCTCAGATGACTCTCGCTTGTGTCAAGCTGACAAACAATAACAAACAAAACACCCTCCACCCATAAGCTGGGGTCTCCTGAGAATCGGGAACCCCACCTGAGAAACGCCTCCGTTGGTCTGGCCTGTCGGCAAGCCTGTGGAGCTTTTTCTTGATTAAGAATTGATGTAGGAAGGCCCATGCACTGTGGGTGGTATAAAAAAGTAGACAGAGAAAGCATGAGGAACAAGTCAGTAAGCAGTGTTTCTCCACGGCTTCTGCTTCAGTTCCTGGACCAGGGTTCCTGCTTAAACTCCTGCCCTGGCTTCCCTCCTTGATGGACTGTGAGCTGTAAGATGAAACACGCCCTTTCCTGCCCAGGTTGCCTTTGGTCATGGTGTTCTTCACAGTGACAGAAATCAAACAAGGACAGGGGTTTGGGACCATGCCAATCAAATGCAACTGGAAGATTCTGTTTGACTTCTGATTGGGACAAAACAGCCTTAGAAATAATTTGTTGAGATAAATATAGAAAAAATGGAGCAATGTCTGGGTGGTAAGTAACACTGAAGAATTATTCACGCTGTGGGCGGTAGCGTACATCTGTAATCTCAGCATCCGGGAGACGGAGGCAGCAGAACCTTGAGTTCTAAGTCAGCTTAGAACTACATAGCAAGTCTCTCTCTCTCTCTCTCTCTCTCTCTCTCTCTCTCTCTCTCTCTCTCTCTCACACACACACACACACACACACCACAGAGAGAGACAGAGAGAGAGAGAGAGAGAGAGAGAGAGAGAGAGAGAGAGAGAGAGAAATTAAAATTTTTTAAAGACCATGCAGCAGGGCTCAGCAGTTGACAGCACTGATTGCTCTTGAGATTTGATTCCTGGCACCTACATGGCAGCTAACAACCGACAACCACCTATACCTACAATTTTAGGGACTTCAATGCCCTCTACTGGCCTCCAAGGGTACCAGGAAGGTACATGGTACACAGGCATACATGCAGGCAAAACACTCATACACATAAAGTAAAAATAGCATCAGCTGTCATGATCTAGAGACAGCAAGAAGCCCTCAAGTAAGGAACATGACATTCACCTCTGGGTCTAGCTTATAACCACACTCTAAGATATGGGGCTGCGTTGGGAAAGTCCTCGCCTCCCAGGTGTGAGGTCCTGGGTTCCATCCCCAGCACCACGCACTCTGGGCGTCATGGCACACTCCTGCAGTCCCAGCACTTGGGAGGTAGAGAATCAGAAGTTCAAGGGCTTCTTCAGTTACTACACAGGGAGTTTGAAGCTAGCCTGGGCTACATGAGATGTTCTCTATCCTTTCCAAGAGAAGGGCACCCACCATCTCCTCAACAAACACTGGGCAGAGCATCAGGAAGGAAGATGGCCGTGAAACTAGAGAGAGTTAAGGAGACCCAAGGCTCCCAGGACAGAGAGATATCAGAAGGGGAAAAACTATAAAAAAACCATGATGGGGCTTCTGTTCACAGTAATGCAAGCTCGGCTCCAAAAACATATCACATTAAGGCAACGTGTAATTACCGAGGCAACTGCAGGGTGGGGCACGGGGCCTCTGGGAATTCCGTTCCAGGGCCCAATTTCTCTCTGAATCTGCAAACTGTCCTAAAAATTCTATCAATTAAAAGTTTTGAGGAAAAAAAATGTGTGTGGAGACACGGCGGTGGGGATAAAGAACAGTAGGTGTGGGGGTGGCTGAGGCCTGCGGAGGAACCTTTTATCTACTTTAGTACCAGAAAGTCTACAAAAAAAAAAAAAAAAAAACCAAAACACTTTTTAGGGATTCTGAGACACTCCCATGTCCTCTTCAGGGTGACTAGAATGTCACCCCAGAGCCACCCATTGGAAAACATTACCCTATCAGTCCTTGGGATGGGAGTGGGGGTGTAGACTAGCCCTGAACTCTGCTGCCTGGTAGTCTGGGCTATAAAGCATCACTCCTGTCTTAGGTCTCAGTAGAGCCACCCAGTCCTGCATGACAGGAACACCGTGTCCTCTACTTCCTCAGGTCACCAGCTTCTGAGTCTTAACTGGGACAAGCCCATGTAACTGTAATAACACTGGTCACTTCTTGAGGCATGAAACATGCTAACTTTCTGGCCCTTCCAGCTTCCATATCGGGCATGGACTGGGCCTACAGAGAGATCAGCTCCAGGGGAGTCCTATACTTGGAGACAGGTGCTATGGGGCCACCATGTTGCCTTCACAGCTTCACTACCTGGGCTTATCTCTCTCCACCAGAGGGATGTAAGTCCCATGAGACAATCAGACTTCTTCATTCACCCTTACACCCTCTGAGCCTACCCCAAGTCTGGCTCTGGGGAAGCCACCAAAGTAAATGGGTGTAAGGATCAGACCATGGATGTAACCTTGGCCCTCAAGTGAGAAACTAAGGTATCTTTCCTGGAAGGAAGGGCTCTGGCTGTAACTGCACGCAACCAGCCGTATGTCTGAAGGCAAGGCCTCTTTCTCTGCCCACCCTGCCTTTTGTCTGCAATGGGAAAATTGGACAGAAGTCTTCTCACTGGGCCCTGCCTTGGCTTCAGTGTTGTCACTGCCCAGTCAGCAGGCCCTGCTGACTGCAGGGTTGGCTGGCAGCTGCAATGGGTCTCTGTGCAGAGCCATCACCCTGCTGACAGGAGAGGCAGTAACTGCCACCGGCCACCTAAGTTACCCTCTAAGCACCTACAAGGTTCTGAAGACCCTCTTCAACCCTCAGTCTCCCCAGTGTGCATTCAGCCACCAGTCCTTGACTGTTCACCCTGTCCTTGTCTCTGCCTGTTCTTACCAAGATACCTGTGAGGGACTCATAGCAAGGCCCTGGTTCAAGCATCATTACAGACAAAGCTGAGGAAGGAAGTCCAAATCACAACCATCTCAGGAGGCACAGTCTGCCTACCCTATCCCTCCTGTACAGAAGTCTGGCTCTAAGGAAACATCCAGGAAGCCAGAATGGGTAGCATGTGTATCTCTCCAGGGGTGTGGGGGTGGGGCTCTGAGAGAGGAGTGTGTCCCTGAACATAAGTCAAATGAGGTGTAAAATTGTTCCAAGCTACACTTCGTAAAACTGCTGCGGCATGTCATTAATGGTGGCCCCAGAGCTGGTGACACGCAGATGGCACCTGGCAAGGCGTGTGGTGGCTGGTGATTAGTTGGGGAGGAGTGGTAGGCAGCAACTCACCGCTCTTCTGGGGGCATTATCAGCCCACGATGGCCCTTGTCACCTGATGGGGACTTGAGGATGGCCAGATGAAGCTAAGGCTCTCTACCCCTTCCTGGCCTCTCCTACAGAGCTCAGGCATCTGGGTGACCTGAGGTAACACTCACCTAAACCCAGGCTGCAAACAGGCCAAGGCACTAGGAAGGGGTCCAGGAAATGGCCCTGTCTGTGGTCAGACCTCTTAACACAAGGCAGTCTGTCCAGCTGCTCTAGAGATCCCAGTGTGTGTGTGGTGGGGGGGGGGGCTGCAAAAGTGAGGAACAGCTGTTGTCTGTCCTTCTAAAGGGGGTAGAGGGGGAGAAGGAAGAGAGGGAGAGTGGGAGGGAAGGGATGTAATCTCTCAGCTTCAGAGAGTCCCTCAACAGAGAACATGAGTCCTCACTCAGTCCAGCGTCCCTGGGTCCCTGCTCTACTCTTGCTACTAACGCTTTATGGCTGCCAGCAATGGTCAGTGGTTTGACCAAGTAACTAGTCATGTTTGTGCACAGACTCAGACTAAGGGCCTCTCTAGATATCCCCCTAGGAGTGACCTAAGGCCTATGGCTCTCCTCCCTCCCTCTGTGACTTCCCTCCTCCCCATGTGGCTCCCCCAACGCCCCATGGCTCTCTTCCTTTCCCCTGTAGCTCCTCTCCTCCATGGCTTCCTTCCCTTCCCCTGTCTCTCCTCTGTGGCTCTTCCTTACCTGGAACTCTAACAAGGCCCTCCCTCCTCCCTCTTCCCTCCTCCCTCCTCCGTCCTCCCTCCTGTGGCCTGTCTCTCCTCTGTGGCTCTTCCTTACCTGGAACTCTAACAAGGCCCTCCCTCCTCCCTCCTGTGGCCTGTCTCTCCTCTGTGGCTCTCCCTTACCTGGAACTCTAACAAGGCCCTCTCTCTTCCCTTCTCCCTCCTCCCTCCTCCCTCCTGTGGCCTGTCTCTCCTCTGTGGCTCTTCCTTACCTGGAACTCTAACAAGGCCCTCCCTCCTCCCTCCTCCCTCCTCCCTCCTCCCTCCTCCCTCCTCCCTCCTCCCTCTTCCCACCTTCTTCCTCCCTCCTCCCTCTTCCCTCCTCCCTCCTGTGGCCTGTCTCTCCTCTGTGGCTCTTCCTTACCTGGAACTCTAACAAGGCCCTCCCTCCTCCCTCTTCCCTCTTCCCTCCTTCTTCCTCCCTCCTGTGGCCTGTCTCTCCTCTGTGGCTCTTCCTTACCTGGAACTCTAACAAGGCCCTCCCTCCTCCCTCCTGTGGCCTGTCTCTCCTCTGTGGCTCTCCCTTACCTGGAACTCTAACAAGGCCCCTCTCTCTTCCCTTCTCCCTCCTCCCTCCTCCCTCCTGTGGCCTGTCTCTCCTCTGTGGCTCTTCCTTACCTGGAACTCTAACAAGGCCCTCCCTCCTCCCTCCTCCCTCCTCCCTCCTCCCTCCCTCCCTCTTCCCACCTTTCTTCCTCCCTCCTCCCTCTTCCCTCCTCCCTCCTGTGGCCTGTCTCTCCTCTGTGGCTCTTCCTTACCTGGAACTCTAACTAGGCCCTCCCTCCTCCCTCCTCCCCTCTTCCCTCCTTCTTCCTCCCTCCTCCCTCCTGTGGCCTGTCTTCCTCCTCCCTCCTCCCCTCCTCCCCTCTTCCCTCCTACCTTCTCCCTCCTGTGGCCTGTCTCTCCTCTGTGGCTCTTCCTTACCTGGAACTCTAACTAGGCCCTCCCTCCTCCCTCCCCTCCCTCCCTCCCTCCTCCCTCCTGTGGCCTGTCTCTCCTCTGTGGCCTCTTCCTTACCTGGAACTCTAACTAGGCCTTCCTTCCTCCTTCCTCCCTCCTCCCTCCTCCCTCTCCCTCCTGTGGCCTGTCTCTCCTCTGTGGCTCTTCCTTACCTGGAACTCTAACAAGGCCCCTCCCTCCTCCCTCCTCCCTCCTCCCCTCCTCCCTCCTGTGGCCTGTCTCTCCTCTGTGGCTCTTCCTTACCTGGAACTCTAACTAGGCCCTCCTTCCTCCTTCCTCCCTCCTCCCTCCTCCCTCTCCCTCCTGTGGCCTGTTCTCTCCTCTGTGGCTCTTCCTTACCTGGAACTCTAACAAGGCCCCTCCTTCCTCCCTCCTCCCTTCCCTCCCTTCCTCCCTCCTCCCTCCTGTGGCCTGTCTCTCCTCTGTGGCCCTTCCTTACCTGGAACTCTAACAAGGCCGTCCCTGGAGAGCCTCCATTGGACTGCAGGAGCCACTGGCTAGTGGTGTCCTAGATTAGTGGAACTGAGCCAGGTGCTAGGGGGACATTCCTAGGGAGGCCCTGGGTGTCCTCTGTGTGAGCAAGCTTCATTCTTTCCATTCATATCTTCAGACGGTCCTCCTCAATACAGACACTGAGGCAAAGTTTGGGATGTGTCCTGAGGGGACACCCACACGTGTAAGTGGAAGAAAAAGGAAGGGGACTAGGCAGGGACCTGTGAAGACACAGAAAGCAGAGAGGAAATCTCAACCTGGGATCATCAGAGCATCCCAGATGTCCATGTAATGTGTGAGCCTAGGCTGGCCCCTGTGGCTACCGCAGGCACTAAGGTACTGCCAACCAAAGCAGCTACCTGCCACTCCTGTGCCAGCAGCTCCATGTTTTAAGAATGTGGTTGAGCCCTTTCATCTCTGCATTTCCGCAGCCACTGTGGGGGGAGTTCCTAGACTTGGTTACCGGAAGTGGGTAGGCACACCTTGAAGGCCTTCCCATGGGCTTGGTCCCAGACTGAGTCAAAAGGCCAAAGCAAGCTAAGCACCAGCACATAACTCTGCTCCCTGACTGTGAATGCATGTGACGTCCTGTGACCACGCCCTCCCTCCATGATAGGCTGACTGTGAATGCATGTGATGTTCTGTGACCACACCTTCCCCTCCATGATAGGCTGACTGTGAATGCATGTGACCGTCCTGTGACCACGCCTTCCCCTCCACGATAGGCTGACTGTGAATGCATGTGACCGTCCTATAACCACGCCCTCCCCTCCACGATAGGCTGACTGTGAATGCATGTGACGTCCTGTGACCACGCCTTCCCCTCCATGATAGGCTGACTGTGAATGCATGTGACATCCTGTGACCATGCCTTCCCCTCCATGATAGGCTGACTGTGAATGCATGTGACATCCTGTGACCACGCCCTCCCCTCCATGATAGGCTGACTGTGAATGCATGTGACGGCCTGTGACCACGCCTTCCCCTCCACGATAGGCTGTCTCTTCAAACTGTGAGCCAAAACAAACCCGTCTTAAGTTGCTTCTGTCAAGTATTTTATCACAGCAAGGAGAATAACATCTGATACCCTCCCTGTCCTCCAGAGGTTGGTCTGGACGTCAGGATGTCTTCTGCACAGAGACAGGTTCTGTTCTGTGCTGTGGTCCTGTCTCCATCCCATCTGTTGTCTACAGAGTGCTGCTGGCCCTTACTACCCTCCGCTGAGGGGGTAGCAGCAGAAACTGTATCTTTTACCCTTGGGGTATGGGGGGAGTCCTGGGAAGCTCTTCAGCCTAGGAAGGTTCAGGGGGGATCCTAGCCGGATGGGTTCAGGGGGCTGCAAAGGGAAACAGGACTTGAAAGAGCAGTGGCGGCTCCAGTAGCTACATTCCTCAGGGAATGTCCTCCAAGAAATTTCACGCTCCTGCGAGAACCCATAAAATCAAAGATGTGTTTCCATGTATAGTGATTTATGTAGAAGAAGCAGAAAAGGCTTTTCCATTAATCACGGGGTGTGAGGCATCTGATCTACAGCACGTGCGCTGTACAGAGCTCTGAGGGTTATGCTTGGTTTAAACATAGGTTCTGCAGCATACACCCTTCAGTTCAGCTTTGAGACCCTCCCTGAGCAGAGGGCCAAGTCTGGCTGTCACCATCCTATCTTCCAGCGTGGCATCCCTCATCCCTTTCTCACACATCACCAAAGCAGCCTCAAGCATAGGATTAAAGCAGGTCTTGGGAAAACAGCTGATGTCAAGACCATAGCAAACAGGTCTAGGCTGCTTCCAACCAGTCTCGGCAGGCTCAGATCACATCTAACCAAGTCAAGCCAGTTCTAGTGAATTCCAAGACTGACCAGATCAGGATGTAACCAGCTTTAACATGTTCTGACTGGTCCCAGTGATATATTTTTTAAAAGTAGTTTGTGGCCAGTTTCAACTGGTTCAGGCTAAATCTAACTGGATCAGACCAGTTCTGCCCAAATCAAAGCAAAGCTAATTTAAGTAAGTCCAAGCTAGTTCCAGCCTGGCCGGCTCCTTCCTCCACTGAAAATGTTCTCATTAAGAACCTGCCAGTTCCTTACCTGCTCAGGAAGTGGGGCCCCACCTGCCTCTTTTAAGGGGAGACATCTTATGTATGCTGAGTTCTGAGGCCATGCAGAGCAGAAGTCCGATGCTTTATTAATAACTCAGTTAAAGTTTACCAAGTGGAGGTCAAGCAGAACCTTCTTTAAGCTTTCCCCACCTTTATTTTGCAGGAAACAGTCTCTTACTAAACCCAGAGCTTGCCAGTTGGTCACTGTTAGCCAGAAAGCCCAAGATACCTGTGCCTTGGAGGCACTGGGATTACAGGTATGGGCCTCCACATCAGGCTTTTATGTGGGTGCTAGGGTTCAAAATGAGGCCCTTGTGAAGCATTTAATAATTGAGCCATCTCCTCTGCCCTACCAAGTGTCTTTGTGCACACTGGTTTCTGTGACGTTAGACAATCAGCCTAGAAAAGCTATTGCCCGTTAGGCGTGGAGACAGCTGCCTCCAGGGGGCCGTAAGTGGGCTCGGGAGCTGCTCTGTTGCCTCTGCTTCTCCTGTCTGGGTCTCAGTGTCCTCTGCAGGGTTTGCCAAAGCATCTGAGTCACCAAGATAACAATAATAACACTTATCCAAGATAATAATGTCCAAGCCCTTAGGACGGCATTGTAACCCGTGTTACAATAGGATAGTTCCAGTCTTTCCCCAGTTTTGCAGGGTGGTGTTGTTGTTGTCTGGTTAGAGTCCCCCTGTGTAGCTCATGCAGGCCTCTAACTCTTGAGGTTTCCTGCCTCTGCCAACTAAGCTGTTAGGTGATTGACAGACATGAGCCACCATATCTCCTGCCTTCCTTCTTCCTTCTCCCTTCTCCCTTTCTTCCTTCTTTCTCCCTTTCTTTTTCTTTAGACTATTATAACTGTCCTTTCTCTTGTGGTGTGATTAGAACTATCCACACAAATTGAAAACTGTGGAGTCTGGTCCTGACTCTGGGCCTCCTTGAGTCTGGGCCTCTTGCTTCTAGGATGTGAGCTGAGAGTTAATTCCTATCATCCTCTGTGCTGCC